>NC_091436.1:12034160-12137844 GCF_964237555.1 Oryctolagus cuniculus | reverse complement strand
GCCAAAGCCAGGAGCCTCAATCCAGTCTCCCACATGGGTGAGGGGCCTAAGCACTTGGACCATCTTTCATTGCTTTCAAACCAGTGCCCATATGGGATGCTGTAGGCGGTGGCTTAACCCACTACTCCATAGCACCAGTCCCTGAAAATAGTTTCTAGTATTCTTTTATATGCCACATTTTAAAAGCTTTCCTGGAAAATATTATGTTATTACACACACATAACTTGGCAATTGAATTTAACATTAGTAAATATAGCTTAGACATTTGCTTTGATTTTGAAGAAATAACTGACCTAATACTCTGTTCTTCTCAAGTACCCTGTGTAAAATACAAGTTTTGAGTCTATATAGGGAGTCCTTTCTTGATTCTTAATGTAAAAATCAAAATGCAGGCTTCATTTATGATAACTAACTGATTGATTAATGATACAACAGATGTTATGCAGAGGCCAAGCAAGTTCATAAATATATACACATGGGTAAGAATATTTTAGGGACCCCAGAGCCTACAGGAAAACCAGCATGTAAGCAAATAATTACAGTGTGGCCAGATGACCATCATAATAGAGATCATCCTAATAGGTTCTGACAGGAGAGTGGGACAGTAATTCAACACCCAGCTAAGCAGACAGGCTAAGAGCCAGTCTGGAGTCTTTGTGTTGAGCTTTGAATCTCACCTCGCCCGTTTGCTCACTATCTGGCAAATGAGGCACAGATAGAGTACATAGCTTGGAGAGTTGTTGCTGTAAGGAACAAGTGAGATGATATTTGAAAAGCACTTGGGATAGAAATCTTAAAACATTGGTGTATAGGATGAACTTTTAACGTGTCTATTAAATTAATGAATTCTAGTAGAAAGTTGGGGGTGAAGTAAGGAAATCTTTGCAGAGGGTGATGTGTTAACTGAATCTTGAAGGATGGCTGAGTGTTTGTCATTGAAGGTAAAAGGATCAATCAGATGGACAGCTTTCAAGGTTGCCACTGTCTATATAGCTTGCTAAAACATCACTTGGTAATGTAAAGGTAGGGGAATCAAATTTATTTGAACTCCTCCCAGGGAGTGCACTGATTGAAGTTGTAAAGAGTGCTATATGAAAGATGCTTGGGGAGTGGAGGGAGACCCCCAAGGACTATGCTCATATAACAGCAGATGATTGCTGATGTCTTCTAGGAGACTGCTCAGCTTAACTGCTATTTGGTTATCTGGGTGAGCTGTTACCACACAAGGCTTTCAGTCTTTCTCTAGAAAATATTAATTTGAGATAGTGCCATCTGTTCACTTGCTTTGAAGCAAGGTTATAGGGTTATCTCAGGCAGGGAGAAGCCCCTGGATAGGCAGGGATGCATGAGCAAGCATGGTGGGATGGATGCACTGGGGCGTAGAAAACTTCCAGAGAGTAGCAGGAGGGGAGATGGGGAAACAGAAGAGGCAGTGGGTGAAGGGCCCAGGCACACATGAAATAGGCTTCCAGCTTAATTCTTCAGGTGCTGGAGAGCCATTGATGGAATATAAGCTGGGGTGACAGAAGGACATTTGCATTTAGTAAGGTGATTCTAAGAGGGGACAGAAAGCAGGAAACACAGTAGAAGGCTTTGGATACAGTATGGAAGCTAGGGATGAGAGTTTGAGATAAGCCTGTGCTTGTGTGGATGAGAACAAATTGGACCCAAGCATGGGAAGAGGGCAGGAGTTAGAGACCTGGGAGGCCAAGTAGAGGCAAGAAGTGGCTATTTCATTATTGATGATGTTATTACTATTTATTGATGGTAAAAAAAAAAAAAAGAAAAGTGAACACTCAAGAATGTGTCCAAACCCTGTTGACAGAATTTTAATAAGTGATTTGGAACCAGGAATAACATTAGCCCTGCCAAGGCAGTCATGGAAATTGGGTATTCCAATGAATGCTGACTTCATGAAAGAATTCAAATCAATTGTAGACCATTTCATTCAGAAATATAATTACTTAGAACTTCTCAAACCAAATCATAATTATTAATGAATTACATCTGTGTATTATTTAGCTATTTAATACAACCTCCATCATCAAAAGATAAGACCAATATACAAATAAAAAGATTTTATAAGACCTTATTACTCATCCCTTTTTTGCCTCAATTATGTTGAAGTTTCATTGAGAATTGTAGTTATGTCTGTCACTCTTGCAAAATCTTTCTCCTGTCCTCGTCTCTGAAAGGAATTTGACAGAGGGCTACATCTCCTTTGAACTTTAAAGCCCTTGGCTTTCCAGTAGCTTAATTAAGGATTCTTTAGCTTAAGTAGGTTATATGTATATATCTTTGTTTCATCCTAATTGGGCTCTGAGCCAGGTTTCTGAGTATTTCTTTACTAACATTTCTGACATAATTTTCTTTGTCACTTCATTGTTAGTCCTCCTGGCCTTTCTCTCTAGCTGAAAAGAAGAAAGAGCTGTGCCTTACACAGATATCCTGAAGGAAAGACTGGAACTTCTTAGTCACTTGTATAAGTCCCATAATCCCATATGCAACAGAAGTTTTATTAAACTCAAAACAATTAAAGAAAACACATCTAATGCTGTGATTGGAGTGTTGAAATAACGTTCAATCTAAAAACCTTTGTGTTAAGAGGGACTTCCTTGATTCTAGCTTTGTAGCTGCTCAGGCCACATCAAAGACGTATGATTCTTTTAACTTGCTGCTCCTCCAGAATGAATTTCACAGGGCAAACATGTAAAGGTAGAAATAATGCCTCCAGCCACCCCTATGTTTCAGTAGATCCCAGGAAGAGAAATAGCCTTTCTTGTATTGAAAATAATAAATATCCTTTAAAAAAAGACAGAAGCAAAGGGGAAAGCAGATCCTGTTGGTGGAGCAGCACCTGCTGTGTGAGATGTGAACACACATGATCCCAGACAATCCCCTGGAAAATCTGTGAGTTGTGAACTGAGATTCCTGGGGGGTTAATATGCTCAGGATCACCAGAAAGTAAACAGTGAAACAGAGCTTAAGACCTTTTGAGATGACCCAGGAGCCCACGTTCCTTTTACTGGCTCATATTGTCTTGTCAGTCTCCTAGGTTTCTTTTTTTTTCTTCAAATAATTTAATAGTTAAATATAATTTTCAAAATATGGTAACTGTAAAAAGGAGTATACATGTTTCTAGTCTTTTTCCCTCAAAAGTTCATAAGTTGTATGTTCATTATTTGGAGTTTGAAACAGATTTTGCAAAGAAAATGTGATACAAAAATGAGGTTAGATTCTGAGGCTAATTCCCTCCTCATCTCTGCTTTGGAGTCCTAAGATCAAGGCACCAGTTGGGAGAGGACAGTGTCGATAGGGAAAGGAAGAGAAGCATTCATTTCCTAAGGTCAGGCTTAACTCTGTAGACTGTTGAATTAGTGAAGCTCTTTTTGTTGGTATGTTTTTATATTGCTTTCACTGTTGGCCACTCTGCTGTTGCTTGTATCAGAAGCCCCTAGTATCAGTCTAGGTGCATTCAGGAGACAGAAGCCATACAATAATGGAAAGGGTATACATTTAATATAAACATTATTGAGTTCTAATAGGAGAATAACAATACAGGTATAAAGAGAACTCTGAAGGATGCCCCTGAACTGAAGGAAAGTAGTCAAAAAGGGACAGACTTGGAAGGTGAATCATTTCTCCAAGGCTGAGGTTCAGACCTCATTGGAAAAGGTATGCTTGCAGCCACTGTGTGACGAAGTTCTCTGGGTTGTCCATAACAGTTACTGGGAAAACAGAAAGAAGCCTTCCTAGAAGTTGTAAGTATAGGGGGCTGTAACTATGTGGAGTGTAGCTGAGCCCAGGCTGGTGGGTGGGTACATGGAGGTCGGCCAGGTGCTGCAGTGGCCAGCAGGCCAGGAGGGAATGGTTGCAGTGGACTGGCTGCAGGCAGTGAGCTCTGGAGCCAGAGCAGGGCTGTAAAGTCACCAAGGGACTGTACACTCCAGAGCAGAGCAATACCAAATGTCTTGCTATACTTCCAACTCTAGAGGCAACAAAACCCAGCCAACCCACCTATCCTCCCACCAGCGCACCAACCTAGCAGACGAAAACAGTGTGGGGAGCCCCTTCTTGTTGTAATGTCTCTCCATTCCTTCTACTGCTAAAGCTTAACTTCAGACTCTCTGTAAAGAAGAAATGCTCAGAGTCCTGCCCTTCACCACCACACAGGTACCGAAGGGTGAATTTGGAGCTAAGAGGCAAAAATCCCTGGGAACTAGTCTACTTAGAATCAGGGGAGGACCATCAAACCCAACCGCATAACTTCCCAAGCTAACTGTTTTCCTCCTTTATCGGCATGTCGTTTTCCTTAGTCAAAATAATTTCATGTGAATATCAGTAAAGGAAGAGCAAGTGCTGGCCACATTTCATCATCCCTGAATGTATCTGGCTTTTTATTGTTTGGTTTGTTTTGTTGGCTCTATAGTGCTGGTTAGTAGAGTGTCTGGCATGTAATAGACTTAATTATTTGTCGAATGAATGAATCCCAGCAACATTCACATTTCTATGGAAAATGTGCTGACACAGAGTGATAAGTGTAAGTGGTATATTCCAGATAGTGAAAGCAAGTGAAGGGAAGGATTGAGAATTAGGGCTTGGACGACAACAACAAAACAAACAACCCACTCAAGAGATGGGCCAAGGACCTCAGTAGACATTTTTCAAAAGAGGAAATCCAAATGGCCAACAGACACATGGAAAAATGTTCAGGATCACTAGCCATCAGGGAAATGCAAATCAAAACCACAATGAGATTTCACCTCACCCCGGTTAGAATGGCTTACATACAGAAATCTACCAACAACAGATGCTGGCGAGGATGTGGGGAAAAAGGGACACTAACCCACTGTTGGTGGGAATGCAAACTGGTCAAGCCACTATGGAAGTCAGTCTGGAGATTCCTCAGAAAGCTGAATATAACCCTACCATACAACCCAGCCATCCCACTCATTGGAATTTACCCAAAGGAAATGAAATTGGCAAACAAAAAAGCTGTCTGCACCTTAATGTTTATTGCAGCTCAGTTCACAATAGCTAAGACATGGAATCAACCTAAATGTCCATCAACAGTAGACTGGATAAAGAAATTATGGGACATGTACTCTATAGAATATTATACAGCAGTAAAACAAAAAAACAAAAAAACAAAAAAAAACAAAAATGAAATCCGGTCATTTGTAACAAAATGGAGGAATCTGGAACACATCATGCTGAGTGAAATAAGCCAGTCCCAAAGGGACAAATATCATATGTTCTCCCTGATTGGTGACAACTAACCAAGGACCAAAAAGGAAACCTGTTGAAGTGAAATGGACACTATGAGAAACAATGACTTGATCGGTCCTTGTCTTGACTGTTGATGAACAACTTAATACTTTATCTCTTTTAGTATTTTTTTTTTTTGCTCTAGTTAATACTATTGGTTGAACTCTTTAACACACAATTATTCTTAGGTGTTTAAATTTAACTGAAAAGTGATTCCTGTTAAATCTAAGAGTGGGAATAAAAGAGGGAGGAGATGCACAATTTGGGACATGCTCAATATGACTTGCCACAAATGTTAGAGTTAGAAACATGCCTGGGGATTCCAATTCAATTTCATCAAAGTGGCCTGTACCAATGCCCTCTCACTAGTCAAAGTGATCAATTTCAGTTCACAATTGATCATACTGATAGGTCTAAGAGTCAAAGAGATCACGTAAACAAGACTAGCGTCTGCTAATACTAACTGATAGAACAAATAAGGGAGAGAACGATCCAGCATGGGAATTGGGATACACAGCAGACTCATAGAATGACGAATGGCAGATGTCCTAAACAGCACTCTGGCCTCAGAATCAGACCTTAAGGCATTCGGATCTGGCTGAAAAGCTCATGAAAGTATTTTAGGCATGGAAAGCCAAGACACTCTGGCAAAAAGCTTTCTGCTAGACCCCAAGTTGAAAAGGAATTTGGTTTCTGTTGCAGAAAAGATCATTAAAGAAGGTTATTATAATGAAACTCAATGATCTACAGACATTGCGCTTTCTGCATGAAGCAAGTTAGCATTTGGATTGTCTGCTGTCTCCATGGCAAATCTATACCATGAAAATAGAAGTAAGACTCTGGAGTTTCCAATTTGTCATGGTCACAACTTACTAGCATTGCTCCTGCTCCAGATGGGTATATCAATGTTAAAATAGAATGCCAAACAGCAATTGTGTTCTTTGAAAATATTTGCATTGTGTAATGCATTTTGTCACTGAAGCAGCTAGTTCCTGTTTTTACAATTAAAAGTAAACAAAAGCAATGAAAAAAAAACCAACCAACCAAACAAAAAAACCTAAATGAAAGATCTCTGCGAGTGAGATCACAGTAGAAAGAATGGGCCATCAAAGATGGAGGTATCTTTCTCTGAAGGGAGGAGAGATCTTCCACTTTGACTATGACCTTGTCTAAATAAGATTGGAGTCATCGAACTCAAAAGGCTTCCATAGCCTTGGCAACTCATGACTAGAGCCTAGGGAGGTTACTGACGCCATAAGCGAGTGTCATTTTGTTAAGTCAACAACAGGAGTCACTGTGCACTTACTCCTCATGTAGGATCTCTGTCCTTAATGTGTTGTTCAATGTGAATTAATGCTATAACTAGTACTGAAACAGTATTTTACACTTTGTGTTTTGTGTGGGTGCAAACTGATGAAATCTTTACTTAATATATACTAAATTGATCTTCTGTATATAAAGATAATTGAAAATGAATCTTGATGTGAATGGAATGGGAGAGGGAGCAGGAGATGGGAGGATTGCGGGTGGGAGGGAAGTTATGGGGGGGGGAAAGCCATTGTAATCTATAAGCTGTACTTTGGAAATTTATGTTTACTAAATAAAAGTTAAAACAAAAATGATTTAGAGAAAACATAATTAAACCACATAGAAATAATAAAAAAGACAAAAGTTCTGGAAACACATCCAAGTGGAAAAATGTATACCAGAAATTGGAGTAGTATGGCTTCTGTGGAGAATGAAATTGTTGGAGTTGTATGTTGGATGCTTAGAATATTGATTCATTAGAAAAAATGGTTGATTTGAGTTCTGAATATCTAGAACCAGATTTTCAGTCTGTCATAGGCTTGCTAGGTGACCTTAGCAGTCACATTTCTGGATTATCTGATCTATAGAACAGAAGTAACATTAACATATGGTAATTAAATTATATACATGTCATGTGGTGTCACTATCCACATCTGAGAAGTTACTAACAGAGAGACCTCCATATCTTTTTATATTAAATATGTAAACAATAAATTGACATTTGGTTACACAGAGGTTAACTCATTACCCTCAACTATCGGGATTCGAATAGTTTCCAGATAGGCTACAGGGATACCTATGCTTTGTGTTAAAATGTTCCCAAGAGGAAAATTAATGATCAGATACTTGACTGGAACTCATGAGGTCAAAATCACAGAAGATGGAAGAGTTAAAATGGCTGATTTTTAAATTTTTTTTTAAAAGATTAATTAATTTATTTATTTGAAAGAGTTGCAGAGAGGCAGAGACAGAGAGAAAGAGAGAGGTCTTTCAGTGGTTGGAGCTGGGCCAATCTAAAGTCAAGAGCCGGGAGCTTTTTCCGGGTCTCCCACGTGGGTGTAGCCATCCAAAGACTTGGGCCATCTTCTATTGCTTTCCAAGACCATAGCAGAGAACTGGATCAGAAGTAGAGCAGCTGGGACTCAAACTGCCATCCATGTGGGATGCCGGTACTGCAGGTTGTGGCTTTACCTGCTATGCCACAGCACCAGCCTCTGATTTTTAATTTAAAAATTTTCATTTTATTTTAAATTTTAATGAAAATATTGAATTTCAGTTTTTAAGAGTAGATATCACTAGTGAACTCTAAAGCCAAAATAACTCTCTACAGAACGTCAATTTTAAATACTGTTTCAGGTAAGTGAACTACAAAATATACTCTGAAGTACACTGTAGGTTTTTTGTTCATGATAGAGATGCCTTATTATTTGGAATGACCTTTAAGAGTATATGTACCTGGGGCCGGCGCTGTGACTCGCTTGGTTAATTCTCCTCCTGTGGCACCAGCATCCCATTTGGGTGCCAGGTTCTAGTCCTGGTTGCCCCTCTTCCAGTCCAGCTCTCTGCTGTGGTCCAGGAGTGCAGTGAAGGATGGCCCAAGTCCTTGGGCCCTGCACCTGCATGGGAGACCAGGAGAAACACCTGGCTCCTGGCTTTGGATCAGCACATTGCCAGCCATAGTGGCCATTTGGGGGGTGAACCAACGGAAGGAAGACCTTTCTCTCTGTCTCTCTCACTGTCTAACCCTATTTGTCAAATAATAATAAAAAAAAAAGTATATGTACCCAACAGAACTCTTGATTTGTGATTGTGTGATTAAACTGACAGCTTTAAAACAAAAGGTAGGTCTTGAAGGCAACACTGCAGATTAATCTTAAGGATTCGAGTAGGTTCCTTACCCTCTTGCAGTCTGGAACAAAAGCAGATGTCAGATGAGTGAGATAACTGACTCTGGATTAGCTTCTTGGTAACCCGGGAAAGGATATTCTGAGGAAGCGATGATTCAAGAGCTAACATGGCCAGGATTCCCCGATTCCCTGTGGCTTAGCTACGATGGACATGTGAGTCCTTCATGGGATGTATGCAAGGCTAAAGCCCTCTGTATGTTGGACCTGCTGACCAGAAAGCTGGAAGCTACCTCACAGTTGGTAAGAATACCAAATGTTTTGTAAAGTGAACATTCTTAAAGCCATGGGATAATTGTGATGCTTTCTGGTGGTTGCATTTTAATTCCATTTCCACCTTTCCACGTCCATCTACTTTCACTTTCCACTCAGAAGCATCCAGTCATTTGTCAGCATCACTGCAGGACAATCTCTTGACCACTGGCAAATTGTCACTAGATTATGCTGTCTTCCTCTTGCCTGCTTTCCGAGTCCAGTTTGTTGAGTTATTTTGCACTGTGTGATAAATCTCTATTTTGGGTCTGCTGCCGTGATTATACCCTTGATTTTTCCAAACTCTGTCAGAGCCCCACTGTCTTCTGAATCAAATACAATCTTCTAATAACAGCCTTGAAAGTTTTCCATTAAATTGGCTCCTTCTCTTGGCCAGCTCTCAGAGTTGTAAATCAGCCATGGTAGTCTACCTCCCCATAGCTCTCTTGTTCTGTGCAGTAAGCCCTCAATATAAGGGGAAAAACAATCTTATATTTTCAGTGTTAGAATTTTTCAGTCCCAGAATTGGGTGTGGACTTACCTAACAAGGAAATTTCTTTCTTTTGCAGCCTGCATTAGCATTCCATATACTCTAACATCATTTGCACATTTTAATATTATATTTTAGTATTTTACATCATAGCATTATATTTTATATATTTAATATGTTATTTATATGAATTCATTGCTCACATTGAGCATATATTTTCCCACCTTCTAAAATCTTTTGGAGTAGCAACAATTAATGTCCATTTCCATCTCTTGTATAGTCCCAAGTGCTTAGAAATGGTACTATTTGCCTCATGGGTCTTCAGTAATAAGTGTTTGCTGGTTTAGTGATTTACCTGTGACTACATGACTGTATTGAGAATTCTATGTGAGAACAGAGACGAGTCCAAATTTTTCCCTTTCTGATAATTGCTGTTTTTTTTTAAAGGTTTTATTTATTTATTTGAAAGGTCTAGTTACAGACACAGCGAGAGACAGAGAGAAAGGTCTTTTTTCCTTCTTCTTATTCACTTCCCAAATGGCCGCAACATCTGGAGCTGTGCTGATCTGAAGCCAGGAACCAGGAGTTTCTTCCTGGTCTCCCAAGTGGATGTAGGGTTGGGCCATCCTTTTTTTTTTTTTTTTTTTAAGATTTATTTGTTTATTTGAAGGAGTTACACACAGAGAGAAGGAGAGGCACAGAGAGAGAGAGAGAGAGAGAGAGAGAGAGAGAGAGGGAAGGAGGGAGGGAAAGGGAGGGAGGGAGTGAAGGAGATCTTCCATCTGCTGGTTCACTCCCCAGTTGGCCACAACGGCTGAGGAGCATCAATCTGAAACCAGGAGCCAAGAGCTTCTTCCGGGTCTCTCACGTGGATGCAAGGACCCAAGGACTTGAGTCATTTTCTATTGCTTTTGCAGGCCATAGCAGAGAGCTGGATCAGAAGTGGAGCAGCAGGGACTTGAACTGACGCCTATATGGGATGCCGACACTGCAGGCAGCTGCTTTATTTGCTATGCCTCAGCGACTGTCGCAATGATTGATGTTTTGGATTGGAATGGAAAATGTAATTGAATCCGTGTTATAAAGATTTTGAATATACTCAAATCATTCAAAACTACCTCCTGTTAAACCTAATAGGAAGGGAATTTAGAGGTAAAGCAGTGTTTGCAGATTGGGTATGAACTTGGAATGAACAGGTTCGTTTGCAATCTTTAAGGAGGACCTTGTATATTAGAAGTGTAAAGAAGGTTTGCGTCTTCTTCATTGGTCAAACCAATTTCCAATACACTTTAAAATATTACATATTGGTCTCATGGTATACTTTGAAAGTTAGAAGCAATTTTGGACCATTTCTGATAATGAGTCATGAGACAGTCTGAATTACCTGTGATATTGTAGCAATTGAATCATTTCCAATACTATGATTTAGAGTTCTAGACTGTGTAAAAAACTGTGCTGGGCACAATTTAAAGATGACGCTCATCCCAACCCCAGATTCCTGTCCTGTGTCTAGTCACCAAGCACTAATGTGGATGCTGTTGTGAGGCACTTTTGCAGTGTAATTAAGGTTACTAATTAGCTAACCTTAAGAAAGAACAGTCTGGAAGTTCCAGAAGAGCTAATGTTATCACATGAATCTTTACAACCAGAAAAGAGAATGAGCTAGAGGAGGGTGGTAGGAGGGGAGGCCAAGCAGATTCCAGGTGTGAGAAGGAGTGTGTGTGCTGCTGCTTCTGGGAGACAGTGCCTGGGTGAAAAGCCGGTTGGAGGCCTCTGAGAACTAAGAGGGACTCCCAGCTTCCCAGCCAGCCAGGAAGCAGATTCGTTAGACTTACAATACATTCTGTCTGTTACTTGACTCAATATAGAAGTGGATTCTCCCCAGAGTCTCCCAATAAGAGCCTGGCCAGCCAACACCTTGACTTTGGCCTTTATACTTTTTTCTTTAAGTTTATTTATTTATTTATTTGAAAGTCAGAGTTAGAGAGAGAGACCTTCTTTCATCTAGTTTACTCCCTAAATGGCTGCTACAGCCAGGACTGTTCCAGTCTGCAGCCAGGAGCTTGGAACTCCACCGGGGTCTCCCACATTGGTGGCAGGGGCCCCAGTACTTGGGTTATCTTCTGTTTTCCATGATTCAATAGCTGGGAGCTGGATAGGAAGTGGAGCAGCTGGGATTTATGAACCTTGAATCAAGAAGCCAGGATGGGTGGGAACCTGCAGCCAGTGGGCTGTATGAGGCCTGTAAAGTACTTTGGTTTTTCCCTGCCAAGGCAAACACAGGCAAGACTCGAAATCCAATAAATCCATAGCAGGCTAATTTTTTTAAAAGATTTATTTTTTGAAAGGCAGATTAACAGAGGGGCAGAGGCCAAGAGAGAGAGAAGTTTTCCTCCACTGGTTCAGATGGCTGCAATGGCTGGAGCTGGGCTGATCAGAAGCCAGGAGCCAGGAGCTTTTTGTTGGTCTCCCATGTGGGTGCAGAGGCCCAAGGACTTGGACCATCTTCTACTGCTTTCCCAGGCCATAACAGAGAGCTGGATTGGAAGTGGAGCAGCCAGGATTCGAACCAGCACCCATATGGGATGCCGGCACTGCAGGCAGCGGCTTTACCTGCTACACCACAGCACTGGTCCCTAGCAGGCTAATTTTTAAGATGATAATTTTGTATAGCCCTTGAATGAAATTATAAATATCCATATGGTCGTTGGCAGAAAAAAAATTGCCCCCTCCAGAGAACCAAGAGGTAATAAAATGAGTGATAATCTGCTAAATGTTGAAAAAAGTGTATGGTTATGCAGCAAAAGGATATTGACTAATACGGATACCAAAGATAAACAATTGTTTGACATTTTCCTTTCTGTTGGGCAAAAACATTTACCTCATTTCTTACCGGGGTACAGTCCTGCAATTCACAATCCTTTATGGATGACCAACACCATGTTTACTTCACTACGCTTTGTTGGAGAGCACAATTTGGCTTATAAATCAAGTTAATTTTCAACACTATTAGAAAGAATTTAGTAGATGAAAACCAATATAATTTTGTTTGATGGAAGTGCCACCTGCGGAGCAGTGACTTTGCAGTGTACCCTCAGTGGTGAAGCTCCCACCATACCTTAGGCCTAAGAGTTTTAAATAGGAAAATATATGGATTTCAATCCAGATGATTAAGAGCACACACATATCCTCCCCAGTGATGGCGAGGAGCCCTTATGGTCGATGATTTGGGTCCCCAGCAGTGTTGCCTCACTGCCAGCGAGTGGAGCCACAGGTGGAGCCATGTATTCAGAGCCTGTGTCACCAAGAAGGTGGACCTGGGATAGAAAACTTCCTGTGATCTCATTAGAATCCAATGGACTTCTCTTCCTTCATGGAGGAGGCATTGCTTCCATTTGCCTGCCTGAAAATTTCACATTTCAAGACAAGGCATTAAACAGAATTGTTGAAGTGTTACCTTGAAAAAGAAATAAGTCATAGTGCCTTTGTAGAGCTTGTTATAGTTTTCAGAGATTTTGCACACATCCCCCAGTTCCGCATCACAGAAATTCTCTCAGAGAGGTGGCGTGGGATTTTGTGATTTTCATGTTTTTTTCTTAACAGCTCATCTACCTCTACTTGTTAACAGTACATTTAGTTCCTTATGGGAATGACCTGTTCCCTATGGGATACTGCAGGTTAGGATCCTTAATCAGGGGTGTAGCCCTTCTTTAGGCAAGGAGTAAACACAAGACCCTGGCAGCCTAGCTCCCTGAAATGTGACAAACATTGGCACACACATCATTGAGGCCATGGCCTGGCCCGCCATTGGTGCTGGAACATGGAGAGGCCCTTGGAGTTCTCACCCCCAGCACTTGGCGCTTTCTTTGTCTGCTTTGTTTTCAAGCCTGGAGTCTCAGCCTTCCTGTCCCTTCTGTGTGCTCCTAATATCCTTTTAATACTTGCATGTTGCTGAACTCATTTAAACATGACCAAGTTGACTGCTCTTTCTAGTATGTTACACTCTTCCCCTATCAAGTGTTTTTGGAGGCATTTTGGTATTGTGTAAAGGCCATAGATAGGAAGTTAGGAGATGTGGATTCCAGCCATGGCTTGCCATTTAATTGATTATAGATGAAGCTATTTCTAGGAGAAAAAAAAACCACATTGTTAAAAATCTGACTAAATATACCTTCTTAGCTTCTTACAGGCTGGGATAATCGGGCTGTCGGGAGTACTAAAGCAAGGAAAGAAATTCCGCTAAATTAAACCCAACAAACATTTATTTAAGGCCAATTTAAAAAACATTTAGGAAGATAAGATAGGAAAAAGGAATGACTTTGGAAAAAACAGCGTAAGCTGTGTGATCAAAGAGGTTCGGTTCTGAGAAGAAAGCTGAGCTTCCCATTAGAGTTTATGCCATGGGTGCAAGATGCTACAGGGCTAGCAGAGCGAGTTTCCCCAGTGGTCCTTTATATTACAATTTGGGAAGGGGAGGATTTAAGTAGTTTAGGTAATTTAAATTATTTTAATTTACTTTTTATTTGAGAGGCAGAGAATCAAACAGAGCTCACACACACACAGATTCAGTGCCCAAATGCCCACCATGGCTGAGATGTGGCAGGACTATAGCTAGGGGCTGGTAAGTCAATCCTGGTCTCCCATGTAACTCATTTGAGCCACCACCACTGCTTCTGGAGCTAGGAGTCAGAGGTCCAACCTGAACCCAGGTACTTTGAAGTGGGATGTGAGTGCTTTGACCTTTAGGTCAAAAGTCCACCCTAATAATTTTATGGTAAAAAAATTATAATAAGCTTCATAGTATAGATTTTAAGATAAAGTATGAGACTCAGGATGTTTTGTCATTGTGGCCAAATCTTAGAGCCTTACTCTCAGTGTTTTGGGACTGTACCTAGTAGACACGTTGGTGGATTTGAAAATTAGTGTATATGGAGGATAAAGAGAAAAGGTAGTTAATGAATGTCTATAAGCAGTTTAGGCAACATCAGATACTTGCCTACAGCTTAAACAGTGTAGGGAGATTGATAATGTGAGAAGTAGAGAGAAATGTGTTGATTTTCAAAAAGGGGTAGATGAACAGTCCACACATACATGCCCATGATCTTATCAGCACCACCTCAGTTTTTATTTTTTCTGCTTTTCATTTTTAACACTACTGAATGCTTATGTGTTTAGGAAAAAATAATCAGTTATTTGAATAAAAAAATATATACTCTGAAACGATTTAATCAATATGAAGTATTGAAAGTAATTAATTATGTCTCCTCTGTATCTCCAATTTACCATTTAGTAGGGGGAAGACACTGACAGCTATGTGGATTTTTTAAAAAAAAAATTTTATTTATTTGAGAGAAAGAGTTACAGACAAAAGGAGAGACAGAGAGAAAGGTTTTCTGTCTGTTGCTTCACTCCTCAAATGGCTACAACCCTTGGAGCTGGGCTGATTTGAAGCCAGGAGCTTCTTCCGGGTCTCCCATGTAGGTTCAGGGGCCCAAGCACTTGGACAATCTTATACTGCTTTTCCAGGCCAATGCAGAGAGCTGGATTGGAAGAGATGCAGCAAGGACTTGAACCAGTGCCCATAAGGGATACTGGCACTGCAGGTAATGGCTTAGCCTACTATGCCATAGCACTGGCCCCATGGATTTTCAGTAGTCTACATTTCTGCACTCTTTTATTCCAATTATTGTTTGCTGGTTGATTTTCTTAGATTTTCATATCATAACGTTTGTTCTTTTTTGTTTTAAAGATTTATTTATTTGAAAGAGTCAACACAGAGAGGTAGACACACACACACACACACACACACACACAGATATCTTCCATCCACTGATTCACTCCCAAAATTGCTGCAGTGGCTAGAGCTGAGCTGAACCGAAGCCAGGAGCCAGGAGTTTCTTCTGGGTCTCCCACATCTGTGCAAGGGCTCAAGTACTTGGGCCATTTTCTACTGCTTTCCTAGGTGCATTAATAGGGAGCTGGATTGGAAGTGGAGCAGCCAGGACTTAAATTAGCGCCCACATGGGATGTCAGCACTACAAGCCAGGGCTTTATCCCACTGCACCACAGTGCCGGCCAACATTTGTTCTTCTCTGGTAGTTATGCTTCTATGTTCTCTATATAACCTTTAATACACTGCTGAATAGTAACAACAATGGACACTTTAGTCTTTATTTTTGAAAAATTATTTCTTTGGAAGCAGAGATTCCAATATAAAAAGAGAGAAATCCTTCACCCACTGGTTCACTTCTTAAATGGCCACAATAGCCATGGCTGTGCCAGATAGAACCCAGGAGCCAGAAATTACATCTGGCCTCCCACATTTGTGGCAAGGGCTCCTACCTCCCAAGTGCATTTACAGGACGCTGGATCAGAAGTGGAGTAGCTGGGACTTTACCCAGCACTATGATGTGGGATGCCAGCATTGCAAATGGGTGCCACAACACCGTCCCCATCAATCTTTGATGTGATTTGTTTGGGGTCCTACATACATATGTTGTATGTTTATAGTAGGAAAGTCACTGGTGTAGAAATTTGTCATAATTTTCTTTGACTTAGAAGAGATTCTGTGTGATAAAAAACTTCTGTTCCTTGAATTAACTAGCCATGCCTCATAGTTCCCCTAGGAGATTATATCTTTATGAATTTAATTCATCTCTTAATCCTTTTTTTTTCTAAAAGATTTATTTGAAAGACAGAGTTACACAGAGAGAGGGAGAGAGGGAGGGAGACATCTTTGATCTGCTGGTTCACTTCACAAAGGACCACAGTGGCTGGGACTTGGCCAGGGAAAAGCCAGGAGCTTGGAATTCTATCTGGGTCTCCCACACTGGTGGCAGGGGCCCACGTAGTCAGGCCATCTTCTGTTGCTTTCCCAGGCACATTAGCAGGGAGTTGGGTTACAAGTGGAGCAGTCACAACTTGAATCCATGCTTATATGGTAGGATAGTGTCACAGGCAGCAGCTTAAGTCCACTGTGCCAGACTGCTGTCCCCTTAATTCTTCCAATAGAGATGGTCTGCTCAAAAGTTTATTCTTGACCCAATTTTGAGAAATTTACTAATTGCTTAAAAATTTGTCAATATATTTGTACTTATAGATTAAAAATATCCCTTATAAACTCTTCTTTTTTGTTCCTAATGTTTGTCTTTTTGAAAAAAAAATATTTTGGGCTGATTATGCTTACCAGTTTTCCAAACAGTAATTTTATTGGGGAATTTTAAAAAAAATATACAAATGCAGAGAGAGTATTTAATGAATCAAGTGTATCCATCATTTGGCTTCAACAAATTTCATCCTGGATTTTCTTGTTTCGCTTCTACCTCTATAGACATCATCATATTTCAAATCTAAATATTTGATACATACATTTTAGTTCATATCTATCTATATATACATACTAGTTACACTTTAAAAAGTACATGGCAACAATGCCATCACGATACCTAAATGTTGATAATGCCATCAAATATTAAGTTTTCAGATTATCTCACGTGTATGTTCATGCATGCATACATGAAGAGACATACATAAACATGCTCTCTTAGTTTGAGTTACCAAAGAATCCATTGTTGCAGTTGCTTTATGTATTTTAAGTCTCCTATAATCTACAGGTTCTCTTTGTCCCTCTCTTTTCCTCTGTAATTTTCTATTAAACAACCTGCATGAGTTGTCCTATTGGGTTTGGAAAGGCAAGACAAATACTTCTTTCTCTTCATTTACCAACTTTCAAAATAATGAGCTTGTGAGGATAAACAATGCCTTTTTAAAAGATTATAAACATATTTGGTGTATTTTGATGGATCATACTCTTAGTTGTTGTTATTACTGATGCCCAGTGTCCCATCATTAGCCTCTGAGAGCTTATCTAGGCTGAATTCTAAGTCTTTGGACATGGCGTGAGTGGCCTTCTTAGCTACTTTTTCTCCTGTGACAAGTGTTGCTCATTATACTCAGCCAGCTTTTCATCACATAATAAAAAACCTGACTCAGCGGGCTGCTTATGAAGAAATGAGCTTTCCTGAGCTCACATTTTTGGAGGTTCACATGCACAGGACATGGAGCAGGCTCTGGCCAGGGGTCCATGGTGGGTGGGTGAGTGTGCAGGGAAAGGATTGCTTTTTGAAGCAGGGGAGAGAGTGGGAAGGGGCCAGGCTTGCTCCTCTCATAACAGCTCTCTTGCCAGTACTACCAAGGAGTCACCTCTCATCCAAATAAGCCAGTGACTCCTCACAAGGTCCCCAGCCCCCAGCTTTGCCCCTCTGGGGACCAAGCTCCAACTCCATGAACATCTAGGGGACACAGTTACAGCATCTCTATACCATAGCACCTGCTCCTGGGACAGCAAGATTCATGTCCGTCTCACCATGCAAAATGCATTCATTCTGTCCTCAGAAGTCGTAACTGTTCCAGTATTGCCCAAGAGTCCAGGTCCCAAGTTTTATTTAGAAGTCTAGGCAAGCTCCTCCATCTGTGAGCCTGTAAAAACTTTAAAGAATGTTTCATATTTCTAAGACACAGTGTTTCTATTCCAAAGGGAAGGGTTGGGGAAGTAGAAAGGAGCAGCGGGCACAAAGCAACACTGAAATCCAGCAGAACAGATGTTAACTCCTAAAGCTCAAGGCTGGCATTCTGGCACACTGAGGCAGAGGTGGGACATCCAAGCTTTGGTTGGTCGCATCCTAGCAGCTTTGCTGGTTGCAAGCAACGTGGTTACTCAATCAGGCTGGCTTTGCATTCTGCATGCACTTTTCCTCTTGGTGCCGCGTGTTGCTGATAGGTCTGCCTTTCTGAGGTCATTTCCACTGTTCTCCTCCCTCGGCTCCACTAAGTGGTCCCTCGGAGGCTCCCAGGCCTCCCAAATTTGCCTTTTTGCCCTTGCCCTGTTTGGGAGGTGAATCTTCCCCAGATTTTCTGTTCTCCTCTTTTTGGTCCTAATTCTCATTGTGAACCTGACTAAAAGCGGTCAGTGATCTGCTTGCTGCAGCCTGAATGCTTTGCTCTGCTGGAATCTGCTTATCCTAGTGAACCGGTCCACTGTTCCTAATTCTGGCCCCCATGAAGTCTTAGGATCTAGACACAATGCAGCTGGATTCTTTGCCAAGGTGTAACAAGAGGGGCCTTCAGTCCAGTTTCCAGTATAATCTGCATATGTATCTGAGGCCAGATACATTGCCCGGGACCTCCCCAGAATCACCTGTTAATGCTCTAGACTTTCTTTGGCCTGCTCTGCTAATGCCTGCTTGTAGACCATTCCAAGGGCTCCTTCCCATCTTCAGGTGTAGCAATAGCAGTGAGTCTGTTCCTTAGCACCAATTTGCTTCCTTAGTCATCTTGCGCATTTCCTGCTGCTGAGCAGAAATCAGTCATCTTTCCGAGGAAACGTGGTTCTTCTTAGTGGAGAATGAATTTAGGGATCAGAGTTGGCTGTTAAGCATATTCTTTGCTACTGAGTTGGCTACTATTTCTAGGTCTTTTCAATGGAAGGACTTGGAAAAGGTTTTTAAATAAATTCATCATGAATTTGCGATCATACTTTAAAGCTGAATTTTAAATATTTACCTAGTTCCTGAGTCAAAACTGAAAAAATACACTAAAAAGACCAACAAATCCATTATGTATTAAACTATTTTCCTTACATCCATTATTCAAGCTTAGTTTATTCACCAGGGAAATTGGTCTGCAGCGTTCTTTCTCTGTTGATCTGTTTCAGTTTTAGAAATTAAGTTGATGCTGGCTTCATTGAATGAGTTTGAGAGAATTCTGTCCCTTTAAATTGTTTTGAATAGCTTTAGAAGAATTAGAATTAGTTCTTTAAATGTCTGGTAGAATTGAGCAGTGAAATCATCCGACCCTGGGCTTTTCTTTGTTTGGAGAGTCTTTACTACTGGCTCGGTTTCTAGCCTGGTTATTGTCTATACAGGTTTTCTACATCTCAATTTAGGTAAGTTGTATGTCTTCAGGAATCTATCCATTTCTTCTAGGTTTCATGATTTGTTGGCATGCAGTTTTTTTGTAGTAATTTCTGATGATTCTTTTTTTTCCCCTGTGGTGTCTGTTGTTACATTTTCTTTTTCATCTCTGATTTTATTGATTTGGGTCTTCTCCCTCTTTTTTGGTTAATTGGGCCAATGGCTTGTCATTTTTTTTTCCAAAAACCAGCTCTTCATTTTGTATTTTTTTTTGTTTCAATTTTGTGTGTTCTCTAATTTTTTCTTTTCTCCTACTGAATTTAGGTTTGGTTTGCTCTTGTTTTTCTAGGTAGTTGGGGGTGCATGGATAGCTTATTTATTTGGTGCTTTTCTAATTTCTTGATGTAGGCACCAATTGTTATAAACTTTCCTCTTAACACTGCTTTTGCTGTATCCCATATGTTTTGATATGTTGTATTGTTGTCTTTATTTGTTTCCAGAAATTTTTTGATTTCTTCTATGACCCACTGTTCATTCAGGAGCATTTTTTTCAGTCTCTGTGTGTTTGCATATGTTCTAGAGATTCTTGAGTTACTGATTTTCACCTTACTTCCATTGCGATCTAAGAAGATGCATGATATGGTTTCAATTTTTTTTTCAAATTGCTGAGACTTGCTTAATGCCCAAGCCTTTGGTCTGTCCATGCACTGGTGAGAATAATGTGTATTCTGCGAATGTAGGATGAAAAGTTCTATAGATATCTGTTAGGTCCATTTGGCCTGTGGTGTTGAGTAACTCTGTTGTTTCCTTGCTGATTTTCTGTCTGGTTGATCTGTCCATTGCTGAAAGTGGGGTATTGAAGCCCCCCATTACTGTTGCATTGGAGTCTGTGTCTCACTTTGGATCCATTAACATTTTTTTAAATAGCAAGTGCCCTGTAATTAAGTGCATATACGTTTATAATACTTACATTTTCCTGTTGAATTGATACTTTAATCATTACGTAGTGCCCTTGTCTCTTTTAACCATTTTTGTGTTAAAGTCTATGTTATCTGATATTAGGATGGCTATACCAGCTCTTTTTTGGTTTCTGTTAACATGGAATATCTTTTTCTATCCTTTAACTTTCAGTCTACATGTACCTTTGCTGGTGAGATGTTTCTTGTAGGCAGCAAATAGATTTTTTTTTTTAAATCCATTCAACCAGTTGTCTTGTAACTGGAAAATTAAGGCCATTTACATTTAAGGTGACTATTGATAAGTAATGATTTTTGCCTAGCTATTTTTCCACAAATATTCCTATTTTGTACTTTGGATTTCCTTTGTATTTTTATTGGGAGATTTTCTGTGTTCTCCTTCTTTCATAGTGATGACCATGTTTCTCTGTTTCGGTATGCAGCACATCATTAAGCATCTTTTCTAAGACTAGATGAGTGGTGACAAATTCCTTCAATTTCTGTTGTTATGGAAGGTCTTGATTTCATCTTCCTTCAAAAATGAGAGTTTTTCATGGTGCAGTATTCTGGGTTGACAGTTTTTTTTCTCTTAAGACTTGGACTATATCTCATCATTCTCTCCTGTCCTGTAGAGTTTCTGATGTGAAGTCAGTTGTGAGTCTAACTGGAAATCCTCTGAAAATCTGGCGTTTCTCTTGTGTACATTTTAGAATCTTTATGTTTTACTGTGGAGAATTTGACTATAATGTGTTGTGGTGAAGCTCTTTTCTGGGGCTTTCTCTACTTGAATGCCCCTTTCTTTCTCTAAATTAGGGAAGTTTTCTGTAATTATTTCACTAAAAAGGCCTTCTATTTCATTCTCTCCTTCCATGCCTTCAGGAACTCCTAAGACTTGTATGTTGCATCTTTGGTAGTATCCCATAAAGTTCCAACATTGTTTTTTATTTTTTCTAATTTCTTCTTTATTTTTTGGTCTGACTATAAAATTTCCAGAGATTTATTTTCCAGCTTGGATATTCTTTCTTCTGCCTCAGTGAGTCTGTTGTTAAGGCTTTCCACTGTATTTTTTATTTGATTTATTGAATTCCTCATTTCTAGTATTTCATTTTGATTTCTCTTTAAAATCTCAATTTCATGGGGAATGTTTATATTTGTGTTATGTATGAATTTCTTTAATTCGTGGATTTGCTTCTGATTACTTCTAAGTAATCCTATGATCAGTCGTTTGAATTCCATTTCTGACATTTCTTCAATCTGTTCATCTTCACATGCTGGTGTTGAAGTGTTGCTGTGTTCCCTTGGGGCATCATGTTGTCTTATTTTTGTTTCCTGAATTGTCTTTATTTTTAGACATTTGTGTAGATAATTGTCCCCCCACCCCGGTGGCTTTTATATTTTTATTATGCCTCTGTGGCTCAGTGTAGTGTCTGCTCTTCCAGTGAATACCCAGAGGCTTTTGCTGGGTATGGCCAGGGAGCTCTGTTCAGTGCTGCAGGTTGAGGGGAATGTCCAAGGTGACAACCAAATTAGGTGTGGTGCATCTCTCTTTTTTTAATCAGAGGGTAAGTTTGTTCAGCTCTGTTGACATAGTCTTATGCTCACTTCCTCTCCTCCATGGAGACCAGTGCCTGGGCGCTAGCCCCAGTGGGTACAGTATTCATCTACACTGCCACAAGAACCAAAGGATATTGCAGTCCTCATTGTGGGCACAGATCCCACAGCAATGGAATCAGGTAGCCACAAGCGTGTGGAGCCGCCCACAGTGACCACCCAAAGACCTAGGCACACCCTGTCCCCTTCCATGCAGCTACAGTGATTTCACAGTCCATCCTAGTACACAAGACCCCCACAGTCAGATTGCCTAGCCCCCTGTCACGCTCCCACCCAGACTCAGGTGTCTCTTCTTGACTGGTTGCTGGGTGCTTGGACATAAGCTGCTGCAGCTGTTATGTATGTCTAAAATGGTGGCTACTCTCTCTCGGCTAATTATAGGATTCTGATGTCAGGTGGTTGGGGAGAAACATGCCTCCTTTTCTATCCTGTATGTTGGCGGGTACACTGCCTCCACAGGGCTCCAAGCTGGTTCAAGCCAGGCTCTTCCCACAGATTTATCACCAGTGGCTTGGGCTGCGGAAGTCTGCTCTCATTCCACTCTTCAAAGCTGGAGCTGAGCCTCTTAGCTGCTGGGGTCCTGAGTTGTGTACTTCCATACCCTCCATGTAGGTCCACGTTGTCCCTCTATTTCGCGTGGAGTTTCCTTTGCAGTTTTCTTCTGGATTCTTCTCTGAGATTGCACTCTGCTTATTTTTAAACTATCTTCCCCTAGTAGTTAGCTGTCTCTCTATTCCACCATCCTGGAACCCTCCTAGATTATGTTTTAATTTTAATTTGCTTTACTTGACTTTTAAAGAATAAATAGGCTCACCAATATGAACATCTTCAGTATATTTCTCTAAAGATTTGTTCTGTTTGCCTCATCAGCACTGTTGGATGTTTAGTTTTTCATTTTCCTCAAATTGATGCCCCATGCAATGCAGTCCATTTTTATAAATTGGTGACTCTTGCTACTTGCTCATTATTTTGTTTGAGATACCACTATTTTACTCATTTTCACTCCCTTCTGGGTAGGCTTGAACAGGATAATTGTCTGAGATTTATTGACACAGACGTAGAAATAGTGGAAAAAGGGCTGGGCATTGGTAGTCCCTGTTTCTCCCCGGCCTTACTAGCCACTGAGGATCCTGCCTTCCTTCTCCAGCTTGACCTCTCAAGTTCATTGCTGTTGGGTCAGTTGCAAAGCATGAACTTCCTGGTGCTGTGTTCAACTTTCTCCCCAGTTCTCGCAGGAGAGACCTGGGACCTGGGTGGCTCAGGTTGTTGTTGAACACACAGTGGATTTGCATCACGGTGGAGTAGACCCTGGGGTAAGGGAAACCTGAACTCCTATAATGAGCAGAAAGCAAACCTTCGCTGTGAGAGAGACATTGTCGTTATTTCACTGGACAGTTAGCAAACCTGCCCATTGCCCATAGAGAGAATTCATCTCTGTTTTCAGTGGCTGTTAGCTATACAGCCATCCCTTGAAAACAAATTCTGGAACAAGAGCAAGGCATGCAGAAAATGAATGATCTGTGATGAATGTCTCCCAACACAGCTTTATTAACTGTATCACTAATATTCATAGACATTGAGTCTGTTAGGTTTTCTGGGTATATAGTTCTAGTTAGAAATACTGAGTATTTCTTTCATCTAGTTTCTCTAACATGATTTTCCCCTGTCTTATTTTTTCCCAAGTTTTAACTGTTTATCTAAGAAGAAAAAGAGCAGAAATGTTGACATAGACGTTTATGTTGATATTGTCTTCTTGGACATTTCCTTCAATTACAAGCAATCTGAGTATTTCTTGCCTTGTATATGAGTTTCTATATTTTTCCCACAAAATGCTTAACAATTTTTTTAGTTTTAAGATGTAACAATTTTTAACACTTCATCACCTTCACTTCGTGGGTATATATTATGTTCATATACATTTATAACTTTTTTCTTGAAACCAAACTAATCACAAAATGAGAGATTCATGACAGTGATCAAAACATGGGGAAAATACAATAGTGTAATTCAATGAAGCAATGTTTATAGCTGTATACCAAATCAAATGACATCCATACACTTTTTAATACTGTGTATTACTTTCCACAAATAAGAGAAAATGAGATATTTGTCTTTCTGGAATCTGTCATTTTGAGAAATCTTTATACAGTTTTCCATAATAGTTGTGTCAGTTTGCATTCTCTGCAACAGTGTATAAGGGTATACTCTTTTCTGCACAACCTCACCACCATTTTTGCTTTTTTCATTATTGGATATCAGCCATTCTAACTGGAGAGAGGTGGTACCTCATTGTGGGTTTCATTTGCATTTCTCTGATGGCTAGTGCTCCCTCCCTTATTGAATTAGGTAGTACTTCTAAAATACTCTTAAATACTAATGTTGATAAGTATTATTCTGATTTCAATTTTGCAGCAAATACATTCATGTGCTTACTGTTAGCATCTGGGAGATGTTCTTCACTGTAGACTACTCTTTGATTTTTACCTGTTGGTTTAATTAATAAGGGGCTGCTGAATTTTGTCCAACAAATTTTTCTTTATGTTGTTATAAACATATGTTTTTCTTTAAAACCTTAAATGTAATAAGGAATGTGAAATTCTGGTGTTGTATCATCTGGAAATAAATCCTTTATCATTATATTATTACTATATAATTTTGTGTTAATTTGCTAGTGTTTTATTTCAAATTTATATCATAACTAAATTTTCTTTTGAAAGATTCAGCATATGCTGCATCTCAAGGTCGTCCAGATGGTGTTTCAGGGGCAGCCCGGTATTCACATCCTGCCCTGCCCTGCCCCCTTCCACCTGATAACCTGCCAGGTGGGGGTCCCCACCCCTTCTGCCTGTTGAATCTTCCACAATCTCCCAGGTGCAGCCCAGTATCTGCATCTCAAACACCCTGCTCCCTTCCTCCTGTCTGATAACATTTGCATCCATAAAGTCTTTTGTTTCAGACCTTCAAGAGAGAAGTTCTTCTGTTTACATCCAAAAAGCCCTTTGTTCCAAGAGGAGCAGAGGTGGGGAAGCAAGACCCATCTCCTTAAAAACCTCCGGCCTCAACCGGACTGGACTGCGTGCTCAGCCCTCTGCCTCTCTGCTGAGCCGCCTCCCTGCTTGGCCAGGTGTAATCTCTCCACTCAATCATGTAACCTTGCCCCCCCCACCCACCCCCCACCCCCGTCCTAACGATGGCACTCTCTCTCAGGTCCTGTCTGGAGAGGTGCCCATCCGCCCTTACGGATATCCCTTCCTTAATAAACTTTGCTACTTTTACTTCCCACTACTAAAAAAAAAAAAAAAAAGAAGAAAGAAAGATTTGCTATTGGATGAGTCAGCTTACTGTGCTTTCTTACACTTTGAAATAGCTTGATAACAAAAGAAGGCTTTGTTCCAAGTAAGTTATACATAACATACTAAGAAATAAAACTATGTACAAAGCTTTCTTTATCCCCTTTAGAGGGTCTAGTTTACTCATATCTCCTCTTATTTCCTCATCGCTATAACAATCCAAAGTAGTTATATCTGTATTCATTTAGAACGATACTCAATATTTATAAGTATTAGTTATTTTTCATTCCTGATCCATGTTGTATATTATGATGTTTTTTCATTCAAGGTCTTCTCTTGAGAATGGGAAGGAGAATATAGTACTTGTATCATGGAAACAATTTTCTTAAAAGTTTTCTGTTTACCTACTTCCATTTGTTCTCCAGTGCTCCATGGTTAAGACGTCAGAAAAGTGATTTCTTCAATTTCCTTTCCTTGGTTATTTTTCCCGTTCATTGGTGCTAATCGGGAGGATGGCAACATGGCTATCACCTTACACTTTGTTTTCTCATCATTTTGGGAACTCTCTTACCTTTCATATTTGTTGATCTTATTTTTTGGATCTGCATACTTTTTAAAATTTTTTTGGTGGGTTTCTTCATTTTTATGAAGTGTATTTTCTTATAGTTTCCTAAGTGTATGCACAAAGGAAGCAAAACTTGGTTTTCTATGTTACATTAATTGGTAATGTGGATGGTTATATAATGTTATATTGAAAAATCACTCTGCTTCTGGATTTTTAAATGCATTGGTCCATTATCTTCTAGTTTTCAGTAATGCTATAAATAAACTCAATGTTATTTTCTTTTCTAAAACCTGAGTTCTGTAAGGCATATCGTATGTGATGTATGCTAATCTTAAAAGTAAGGCTTGATGGATTTTTACATATAGCTGGAGCGACCTGTTGAGGTTAAGGCTACATACAATAATTCTAGTGCCTGAGAAGGCTTCCTTCACTGTAAATCATTCTTAGCTCCTCAACCAAACTGCTATTCTTGTAGGACCCCAAAAGCGGTGTCCTCTTGTGACGACCCCAGAAACACAGACTCCAGACCAGACGATGCAATAGAGCAGGAGGTAATTTTTATTTCATTTGCGCAAATGGGCCCCCTACTGCTGCAAGCAGCGAGCAAGCGAGAGGAGCCCCGAACAATCATTTTACACAGTTTTTAAAGGGCAAAACCACAAAATTAACATACTATAGGGTGGCGTAAGTTTATTGGGCAACTACAAGGGGAGGAGGTCGTCGAGGAGGAGGAGAAACAGGGGGCTACGTGCCCTACGTGTCTAAGCTTGGATATGGGGAGGGGGTCCTTGAAGAGCAGAAAGGGGTGGCTACGTGCCCTACGTGTCTCCTGCGTGTCTCGCGGTTTCTTTGTTAAGCTTGAACAAGCACAGGGGAGGGGGCTTAGGTGCATACCAGGATGTTCTGTCGCCCTTATCTCTGGCTAGTAGCCCTTATCTCTGGCTAGTAGCCCTTATCTCTGGCTAGTAGCTATCTGCTTTCTCTGTGAACTTAGTTTACTCCCCATTTCCCAGGACTGTTTTATTAAGGCCATTTTATGGCGGCTCTCGGCCGCTCCTTTCATTCCCCCATTTTCTCTTTGAACTAATTTTAATCCTAAAATTGTGTGCCCGTTAATGAGGGGTTTCAATATGGTCACTAGTGGCCAGGGCTTGATACTGTTGCGTGAGGACTAATGCCTGTACGGTGGACAGCCTGTCCCTAACAAACTGGAGTAATCGGTTTATAATGCATGGCCCGAAGGTCAGGATTAGAAACAGGATAATGAGGGGACCCGCTATGGTGGAGAGCAAGGTTGTCAACCAGGGCGACCTGTTATACCATCCTTCAAACCAGCTCTGAGTCTGTTCCCTTTCTCGTCGTCTTTTTTCTAGCCGCTCTCTTAGTTTGGCTAGAGAATCTTTTACTACCCCGGAGTGGTCTATATAGAAGCAGCATTCTTCCTTGAGGGCAGCACATAACCCTCCTTCTTTTAGGAACAACAGGTCCAAGCCCCTACGATTTTGGAGTACTACCTCTGAGAGGGAGGTGAGGGACTCTTGTAGTCGTTGGAGGTTTTGTTCTACCTCCATGATGTCCGCGTCCACCACCTGTTGAAGGATTGCCAGCCCGCTGTTCCCCTGGGTTAGGGCGGCCGTCCCTGTGCCCAGCCCAGTGGCCGCCACCCCAAAACTCAGTAGAACTGCTAGGGTCACGGAGGCCGGCTCCCTACGGAATCTAGTTATAGTGCTGTCATACCGCTCCTCAAGTGTGTTTTCCGGGTGGTAAATCACCTTCGGGACAACTGTTACCAGGACACAGAAGTCCCCGGTCCCGTTGAGAACATTGGTGGACACACAGGGAGTGAGGCCGCGAGAGCATGCCCACCAAGTTCCGGGGGGTGGCACCAGGTACGAGTTCTGGTCCACCAGGGAGGGGTTGGTAGTGGTGTTGCAGAGGCGCTGGTAGGCCGAGGGTGGGTTTCCGACACAGGTTCCCCTCCCCGAGACTTCTGCCAAGGTTACTAGGGGGTTAGCAGCAGGGCACTGCCGATGGGACGAGGAGGTATTGTAGTGTGGGGAGCAAACCGGACTAGACTGAGTTACTGGAATTAAGACTTATTCTATGCATCTGCTCTCCCACAATATGGCGCTGGGAGAGAAGTAAACAGCTTCCGCACAGCTGCCTCCAGTTCAACTAATAAACTGTAGGACTTGCTCCTGATTGGAGAGCAGCGTACTCGGCGTGTGGGCAGCCGAGTTAGGATTGGCGGAGGAGGACTATAAAGGAGGAGAGAGACGGCATGCACCGGGAACATCTATGGGGAACATCTAGCTGAAGGAACACCTGTGCAGCCCCCGAGTAGAGCCGGCCGGCGGTGTGCCGCTCCCCTGCGGAAGTGGGGAATGCGGCCAGGGGGAACTGCCCTTCCACGGAGGTGGAAGGGATAGTAGCCAACCCGGGAAGAACCAGCAGCAAACCCGGGGAGGGCCGAGCAGACGAAAGAACAGCGCAGGGTCCTGTGTCGTTCCTCCACGAAGAGGGGGAGCGACATAATGGTGCCGTGACTCGGATAGGAAACCTGACTCGGATAGGAAACCTAGGACGGATATGAAACTTAGGAGGGAAGAAACGGGAAGAACTGGGAAAATATCGGAGAGAGAAACTAGCAAACAGCCTAGGGAAAATATCGGAGAGAGAGACTAGCAAACAGCCTAGGGAAAAGCCGGACGAAAGAGGTGCCGGAGGAAGCTGTTGAAAGCCTAGGCATAGACTCGGATACGGACTACGGGGGGAAGCTGGGAGAAATCTCTAAGGTCGAAAGCGAAAGTGAAAGCTAGAACAAACAGACTCGGATGCGGACTGTGGGGAGAGGCCAGGAGAAATGAAGGAGGAATATTGTTGGAGGAAAGCTTGGGGAAACATACCGGGTAGAGAAAAATGTTAGAGAAATTGAAGCCGCGGGGGGCAGGCCAAGGCGGACACGAAAGCCACTTTGGGATTCTCAAGTTAGCCCGGGAATAGGGGGCGAAAAGTTGAAACCAGAAGCTGAAACGTAAGCCAGGTTGGGATCCGTCTGGTTAGCCCGGGGAGCAAAGGACGGGAAGCCAAACCGTGGGGCGGAGACGTATGCTGGGTTGAATTCGCCAGGCTAGCCCGGGGAACTTAGATTGAATGCTAGTGGCGGACACGTAAGCTACGCTGTGTTACTTGCGGAAGCCGCCGCGTGCAGAGAGAGCGTGCGGGGCACAAGTAGATAGGGAACGGGGCTGGCGTGAGGCCGTGGTGCAGACGCGAAGGGCGTGGAGACCGCGGAGTGCGCGAAGCCAAGCCGCGCAAAGCCGGGAAGCTGCGCAGATGAAAGAGGCGCGGGCTGAAGCGGCTCAGCTGGGAAGCCGCCGAGAAGTAGCCTCGGGGCGGGCACCGGGAAGCTGCAGGGATAAGAGAAATAGAAGTTTAGAAGCAAAGTGAGAGAAATAGGAATGCTGGAAGATAGAAGTAAAATGGGAGAAATAGGAATGCCCGGAGATAGAGAAATAAGAAATAGAAAGGCCTCCCTACAACACTGCAATGTGAGAGCTTGGATTCGGTCTGCCTGATTAAGTGAGGCGATGAGCACGATGAGCACCTGCGGCGGCTAGCAGCTTATGCACTGCAGGTCACCGAAGACAGGCACGAATTAACATCAGTAAGGCTTCCCCACAATGCAACAATTAGGAGGCTTGGATTCGGTCTGCCTGATTTAAGGCGGTAAGCACCAGCAAGCAGCTCGACCAAAGCATGAGCTGCAGGTCACCGAAGATAGGCACAAACCAACACTAATAAGTCTCCCCCACAATAAGGCAATGAGAAGGCTTGGATTCGGTTTGCCTGTTAGGTTTTGTAAGCCCCTGCGGGCAGAGCAGAGCATGCGCTGCAGGGCACCGAACACAGGCACGCATCAGCGCCTAAAAACCTCCTCACAACATGGCGAAGAGAGGACCCGGATTCGGTTTTCCTGATTGATAGGACTTGTAAGAGCCTGTGGCAACTCTAGCAAGTAGAGCAGAGTGTGTGCCGCGGGACACCGAAGACAGGCGTGTATCAACGCCAAAAATAAAAAGAAAGGGGGATCTGTGGGGAGCAAACCGGACTAGACTGAGTTACTGGAATTAAGACTTATTCTATGCATCTGCTCTCCCACAATATGGCGCTGGGAGAGAAGTAAACAGCTTCCGCACAGCTGCCTCCAGTTCAACTAATAAACTGTAGGACTTGCTCCTGATTGGAGAGCAGCGTACTCGGCGTGTGGGCAGCCGAGTTAGGATTGGCGGAGGAGGACTATAAAGGAGGAGAGAGACGGCATGCACCGGGAACATCTATGGGGAACATCTAGCTGAAGGAACACCTGTGCAGCCCCCGAGTAGAGCCGGCCGGCGGTGTGCCGCTCCCCTGCGGAAGTGGGGAATGCGGCCAGGGGGAACTGCCCTTCCACGGAGGTGGAAGGGATAGTAGCCAACCCGGGAAGAACCAGCAGCAAACCCGGGGAGGGCCGAGCAGACGAAAGAACAGCGCAGGGTCCTGTGTCGTTCCTCCACGAAGAGGGGGAGCGACATTGTAGGTTCTAACGACCGCTATTCCCTCATAGTAGGGCGGGCTTGCGGACAAGCATAACCAGCAGGGGTCGGTCAGGTCAGGGTGAGACTGATTCATTGCCGTAAAGGCACCCCGTATTAGCAACATTGCTCTTTCTCCTGCAGGTAACCTTGCGGGGGGAGCCGGTGGCCTCGTCCTCTTAGGGGTCGGCGTTGGTGAGCCTATTCCCTTAGAGGCCGGCTGCTTGGTTGTCTTAAGCCGAGGGTGGCTCGGTCGGTAGGCGGGGGCTAGAGCCCTGTTAGGCCCTACCGGTAGGGGGTCGGGAGAGGTGATTTTTAGTCTAATTTTGAACCAGAATCCAAAATCGTAGCCCGTGGCATAGAACCGCAGTCCCCATACCCTACCCTTTATCCAGTTGGGTAGAGTGTTGTACTCCTTGCCCCTAGGGGTAAAGGTGATGTTAAGGGGGACGCACTTCCCCTTGTCACATTCCTTTTTTGTTTTACACCCTTCCCTTCCTGCGGAGGTAAAATTTCGCTGCACAACAATCCACTCCCCAGTGCTGAAGGGCTTCCAGTAAGTTTCTCCAGTAGTCTCACACCCCCAAGCCGCGCAGTACAAAGATTCCGATCCCCCGCATTTAAAGACCTGTTTTCTACTCCTATCATCTTTGGGGCACACATAAAATTCCAGTTGACGTAAGCGGCATCGTTTGTCTGGGGTCCTGCAGCTGGCCTGAAGGTCACTGGGGAGATGGATAGTTGGCCAACCCTGATTGTCGCCCCATTCCGGGACGTGGTCTAGATCAGGCAGGTCCCATGTATCCACCCCTATGATAATATTGCATACATCGGGATAAAGGGAGGGCCACCACGTTCCCGGTACTTGAGTGTCACTGGTCGACCAGGCCACACTACCCGAAGGAGAGATCACCTCCCAGGTGAGCTTCTGTGGCTCGTGGGGGTTAGAAAGGGACGAGTTGGATAAGGTGAAACTGAGACTGGGGCGAATCATAAGCAGTGCAGGGGACAGGCTAAAGATTACAAACATTAGGCAGCTTTTAAAAGTCTTATCTTGAGGGGGTTTTGAGTACGTTGGAGTGTCCATTTGGCTGAGTCGTCCGCGGGGCCTTCTCCCTCCGGCGGTGCCCTCTTGAGGTGCGAAATGTGAACCCAAGTGGCAATCCCGTCGACTTTCACTGCAGTGGGTGTCGTCAGCAGCACCGTGTAGGGTCCCTTCCAACGCGGCTCAAGGGTCCTGGACTGATGTCTGCGGACATACACCGAATCTCCGATCTGGAAAGGGTGTGGCACTGTAGGGCACTTGGATTGGTACACTGCCGCTAGAGGTTCCCACACGTGCTTTTGAATCAGCTGCAGAGCTCTCAGCCGGGTCTGCAGACTGGGGGAAGTGACATAAGAGTCAATACTGGGCCCCAATAAGTCAGCTATTGGGGGAGGGCCCCCATACAATATTTCATATGGAGTCAACCCTAACGTGGAGGGAGTGTTGCGGGCCCGAAATAGAGCCATCGGTAATAACTCGACCCAGTCTTTAGCGCCAGTCTCCATCATTAATTTGGTTAAGGTCTCCTTAATTGTTCTGTTCATGCGCTCTACCTGTCCTGAACTCTGGGGTCTGTATGCGCAATGCAATTTCCAATCAATCCCCAGCACCTTGGCCACCAACTGACTTACCCGGGAGACAAAGGCCGGCCCATTATCGGATCCCAGTACCTTAGGCAGGCCAAACCGCGGAAAGATTTCTTCCAAGATTTTCTTGACCACCACCTGCGCTGTTTCCTTCTTTACCGGAAAAGCCTCTGTCCAGCCGGAAAAAGTGTCTACAAATACTAGGAGATACTTAATTCCATACCTACCGGGACGAATTTCGGTAAAATCCACCTCCCAGTTTGTTCCCGGGCGTGCCCCTCGCATCCTTGCTCCTTCTGGTACTTTAAGACACTTTGGATTTACTTTTGCACAAGGAACACAGGATTCTGTTGCTTGTTTTACTAGTGAGTTCAGTCCTATTATGAAATAGGTTAGCTCCTCTCTGTCCAGTAGGGCCTTTAACTTTTTATGCCCCAAGTGGGTCCATCTATGGAGGTCTTTTATGAGGTCCTTGGCTTCCTTTCTTGGTAATACTGTTTTCCCCTGGATCTCCCAGACCTTACGCTGGCCGTTGTACGCGCCTCCCAGTCTTTGGATGGCTGTCACATCTTGCTCCGAATATGACCACCCCGGGTTATTTGAGGTTTCAGATGACTGCGTTACCAGAGTGACGCTGTCCAGGGCTCTTGTTCTAGCTACCTCATCCGCCATTCTATTCCCTTTGGCCACTGCGTCATCTCCTTTCTGGTGACCTGGGCAGTGGATGATGCTCACTTTCTTAGGAAGGTGGAGGGCTTGTAGGAGGTCTAGGATCTCCTGCTTATTTTTAATGTCCTTGCCCCCTGAGGTTAACAACCCTCTCCTCCGATATATTTCCCCATGTATATGCGCTGTGGCAAAGGCATAACGGCTGTCTGTATAAATATTTACTCTCCGATTCTCAGCGGCACGAAGTGCTTGGGTGAGGGCCACAAGTTCAGCCTTCTGTGCCGAAGTCCCTGGGGGCAGAGCAGAGGCCCATATGACAGTTTCCCCGTCAACCACCGCCGCCCCTGCCTTTCTCTCACCTTGGTGCAAGAAGCTGCTCCCGTCCGTATACCAGGTGACTGCGTCTGACAGGGGTAGATCGGTCAGGTCCTCTCGGGTCCCGTGCACTTCGGCTAACACTTGGTGGCAGTCGTGGTCGACTTGTGATTCAGACCCCGGCTCAGGAAGCAGGGTGGCCGGGTTGAGCGAGGCAGCAGTCCCATACCGGACCCGTTCAGGGTTGAGCAGCATGGCCTGGTAGTGGGTGACCCTGGCGTTCGAGAGCCATCTATCTGGCGGTTGGCGGATGACGGCCTCGATGGCATGGGGTGCCACTATGGTGAGTGGTTGCCCCAAAGTCAATTTGTCCGAGTCTTTCACCAAGACGGCCACAGCCGCAATCATGCGGAGGCAAGGGGGCCACCCCGAGGCGACACTGTCCAGTTTCTTTGAAAAATACGCCACAGGTCTTTTCCAGGGCCCCAAATTCTGAGTCAAGACACCCTTTGCCATTCCCCCTTTTTCATCCACATAGAGGGTAAAGGGCTTAGCGGGGTCCGGGAGGCTTAATGCAGGGGCCTCCAAGAGGGCCCGTTTTATTCTGTCAAAAGCTAATTGTTGTTCCCTTCCCCAGATGAACGGGGAATTTGTCCTGGTTAGGGGGTACAGGGATGCTGCCATCTCCGCAAAACCCGGTATCCAGAGGCGGCAGAAACCGGCGCTGCCCAAGAACTCCCTGAGGTGACGAGCATTTTTAGGCGGCGGAATGAGCGCTACAGCCTTTTTCCGTTCCTCAGTCAGCCACCTCCGACCCCCCTCCAATACGTAGCCTAGGTAGGTCACGCGTTGGGTGCAAAGTTGGGCCTTTTTCGTGGAAGCCCTGTATCCTAGCTCTCCCAGCCTACAGAGTAGGGCCTCCGTACCTCTGGTGCAACCCTGCTCAGTCTCTGCAGCTAACAATAGGTCATCCACGTATTGTAGGAGAGTCAACTCTGGGTGGCTTACCCGGAAGTCCGCCAAGTCCTGGTGTAGGGCTTCATCAAACAGCGTAGGGGAGTTCTTGAACCCTTGGGGAAGCCTGGTCCACGTTAGTTGTCCCGAAAACCCAGTCTCCGGGTCTTTCCACTCGAAGGCAAAGAGAGGTTGACTCTGGGGACTCAGTCTTAGGCAAAAGAAGGCATCTTTCAAGTCAAGCACCGTATACCAAGTTCGGGTCGGGGGCAGGGTGCTCAACAGGTTGTATGGGTTAGGGACCGTGGGGTGAATGTCCTCAGCCCTACGGTTTACTTCCCGTAGGTCTTGCACTGGCCTGTAATCATTAGAGCCAGGCTTTTTGACTGGTAACAAAGGGGTGTTCCAAGGTGACTGACAAGGTCTCAATATGCCCAGTTTTATCAGTCTCTGTATGTGTGGTCGAATTCCATCCTTCGCCTCCGCAGCCATAGGGTATTGGCGGATTGATACGGGAGTGGCCGTGGGCTTTAGGTTTACTATCACCGGGGGCTGTCTGATAGCCAGCCCTACTCCTCCCGTTTCCGCCCAAGACTGGGGGAATTTAGTAAGCCATTCAGATGTTACTTGGGGCTGAGCTGATAAGGGGCTCTCGTGAAGGCAGTGTTCATCTTCCAGCTGGAGGGTCAACACATGGAGGGGTTGGCCTGCGGGGCCGACTACTGTGGCTCCCTTGTCCTGGAAATGGATCTGGGCCCCAACCTTTGAGAGCAGATCCCTTCCCAGCAGGGGGTATGGGCAGTCCGGTACTAGTAGAAACGAATGCGTGACCCGCCCTGTTGCCAGGTCGACTTTACGCTCAGTAGTCCATTTGTACAGTTTTCCTCCAGTGGCCCCCTGGACCCATGATGTCTTGGAACTAAGGGGGCCTCCGGCCGTTGTGAGGACTGAATGTTGGGCTCCCGTATCGACCAGGAAGGTGACTGGCCGGCCTCCCACTTTTAGAGTTACCCGGGGCTCAGGGGGAGGCGCCTGGCCCTGACCTACCTAGTCGTCGTCTTCCAGCGCCAAGACGGGCATCGCTCTCCGCTGGCGCTTTGGCTGTCCTTTGTTCGGGCAATCCTTAGCCCAGTGTCCTCTTTCTTTGCAGTATGCGCACTGGTCTCGGTCCAACCGCGGCCTCCGTTTGTCTCCCAGGTCCCTATCTTGTCTACCTTTAGTCTGCTCTGGTCCTGTGACTGCGGTGGCTAGGATTTTAACTAAGTCCTTGTTCCTTTTTTTATCCCTCTGGTCTTCCCTACGTTCCTGTTCTCTGCGTAACCTCTCTTCTCTTTCCTCCTTTGTTTCTCTTTTATTGAAAATCTTTTCTGCCTCCTTAACTAGGTCCTGCAGTGTATACCCCTGCAACCCCTCCAGCCTCTGTAGCCTTGTGCGGATGTCCGGGGCCGATTGTCCAATGAAGGACATGATTACATCGGCCTGCCGGTCAGGGGCCTGTGGGTCAAAGGGAGTATACATTCTGTATCCTTCCATTAGCCTTTCTAAAAATCCTGCCGGAGTTTCCTCACTACCCTGCACAATCGCACGTACCTTGGCCAAATTGGTGGGGCGCCTTCCTGCCCCTCGGAGCCCTGTCAGGAGAACCTGGCGGTAGAGACGGAGTCGCTCCCTACCCGCTGTCGTATTGAAATCCCAATTAGGTCGAGTCAGCGGGAACACCTCATCAATCTCGTTAGGTAGCTGAGTGGGGCGGCCGTCATCCCCCGGCACATTTTTGCGGGCTTCTGTGAAAACCCGCTGCCGCTCTTCCGTGGTCAGGAGGGCCTGTAAAAGCTGCTGACAGTCATCCCAAGTGGGTTGGTGAGTTAACAAAATCGACTCGATCAGTCCCGTGAGGGCCTGCGGGTCCTGCGAAAATGGGGGGTTGTGGGTTTTCCAGTTGTAGAGATCTGACGCGGAGAATGGCCAATACTGAAGCTCCCCCCCCACCGAACGCAATGGGAGTGCCTGGGATGCTGCCCAAAATTCCCCACCCCCCTTCTGCTCTCGGCGAAGACGCAGGCGGGTATTTGGTGGTGAGGGGTCTCGTAGGGAAATGGGTTGTGGTTCCCTTGATTCTTGGACTGTAGAGTCCGGGAACGGGGCAGAGGGAGACATCTCCCTCAACGCTGGACGGTTGTATGGCGGTGGGGGATCCATAAGGAGGAGGTCCTCCTGTCCATCCGAAAGGACGGGTGGACATGCGGATTTTAATGGTTGGAGTTCTTTTAGGGGATAAAGATCTGAGGTTGGCGGGGGACCTTGTACTGGGGTCTCTGCTGGAGCGGGGGTCAAGGGAGCTGAGGAGGGAAGCGGGGGAAGCCTGGAACTCTTATCAGCTTCCTCCTTATCTTTCTGCTGGCGGTCTTTTGTGTCTCCATGTGCGATGAAAGGCTTAACCCACCGCGGGGGCTTCCGGGTCAAGTCTTCCCACACCGTAACATAGGGTACTTGTTCTGGACGTCCCCCTTCACCCTTACAGCAGACTCGGTCTTTAATCTGCAAAATTAAGTCAAGGTTAAAGGTTCCGTCTTTCGGCCACCCAACACCGAAAGTGGGCCATTCGGAGGTGCAAAGCGTCACCCACTCCTTTTTGCGGACTTCCATCGACAAACTGTGGGCGATCTCTCGAACCTCCTTCCAGTGTCCTAGAGTCAGGCTTAAAGGTGTCGTTAATTGTTGTCCCATGGCGACAGTTGGGGGAGACAGTAAAAAACAAAGAGAGACAAAAACAGCGACACACAGAACACAAATCACAAGCCGCGCGGCAACAGACCGAGACAAAACCGAAACTAAAATTTCAGAAGGGAGCGGCCGTCTGGCCAGGCTCTCCCCTGGAAGAAGGGAAATGCCCTCTTTCCCTCCTTCCCAGACCACCACTGGAGCGTCCTCCAGGGTTGAACCAGGGGTCTCAGGACACGTCTGTCTCCCCCACTGGTCCAGTCAGTACTGAGCCTGTACAGGCACCCCAGGACGGATTCCACGTCGCCCTGGCAGACAAAGACAAACAGTACAAACCACAATTACAATAATACACAAGTAAGCAAACTTACCTCCGTCAGGCCGATGGAGTGTGGGAGTCTGGGGTCCCCCAAATCCCGGACGAGCCCCCAAATGTAGGACCCCAAAAGCGGTGTCCTCTTGTGATGACCCCAGAAACACAGACTCCAGACCAGACGATGCAATAGAGCAGGAGGTAATTTTTATTTCATTTGCGCAAATGGGCCCCCTACTGCTGCAAGCAGCGAGCAAGCGAGAGGAGCCCCGAACAATCATTTTACACAGTTTTTAAAGGGCAAAACCACAAAATTAACATACCATAGGGTGGCGTAAGTTTATTGGGCAACTACAAGGGGAGGAGGTCGTCGAGGAGGAGGAGAAACAGGGGGCTACGTGCCCTACGTGTCTAAGCTTGGACAAGGGGAGGGGGTCCTTGAAGAGCAGAAAGGGGTGGCTACGTGCCCTACGTGTCTCCTGCGTGTCTCGCGGTTTCTTTGTTAAGCTTGAACAAGCACAGGGGAGGGGGCTTAGGTGCATACCAGGATGTTCTGTCGCCCTTATCTCTGGCTAGTAGCCCTTATCTCTGGCTAGTAGCTATCTGCTTTCTCTGTGAACTTAGTTTACTCCCCATTTCCCAGGACTGTTTTATTAAGGCCATTTTATGGCGGCTCTCGGCCGCTCCTTTCATTCTAGTTTCCATTTGTACACCTTTTACATGTTTTTGAACATCATGTAAAAGGATTCGTATAGTAAATAGTATTTTATATTTGGCTTAGTATGCTCTACATCATGCCTCTGGGATTCATCTATGTAGTTGCATGTGGCAATAGTTGATTTTTTAAGTAGCTGAATTTAGTGCTGTTCTTGATGAGTGTGATAGACGTTCACATTGTTGTACTTTTATGAATAAAGATGATATGAGCATCTTGTGCATATTTTTTATCATTCTCAATCTTAGCATGTTCTTGTTTCTCCATCTGGAAACTTTTAGGTTACATGCTTTTTTTCTTTAATATTAATAAATTTTGTTATTTTGTACCTTAGTGTACATTTCTAATTTTCTTTATACTTTGCAATTATCAATCTCTTCCACTTGTGTGGTCCTAGCAAACTTTCTTATAATGTTTCTACACTTGATCTTAGCCAAAAGGCCAAGAAGCTATATAATGTTTCTTTGACAATATCTTCCCTTGCATTTTTTTCTGTGATTTTTACAACTTCTACCAATCAAATTTTAGATTTCTTGATCTTATCCTTTGATTTGCATTTTTCTATGCTATTGGCCCCTTGTATCTTTTTGTTCTCTTTCATGTGAGATTTCCAAAACTTACTTTTTTATCTAACATTCAAAAATTTATCTTCAGTATATTTTCAGTTTTCAAGGGTTCTTTCTGTTCTCTTCAATTTCTTGGGGACAGAATGAGAAACACAGATTAGTTCCCTGTTGTCTCATACCTGGAATCTCACTTAGTCCTTGTCTTAATCTGTTTAGAACAGAATACCGTGGAATGTGTGGCTTACACACAGTAGTGGTTTATTTCTCACAGATCCAGAGGTTAAGAAGTCCGAGGTGAATGTGCTGGCAAGTTCAGTGTCTGTGAGGCCCGTTCTGTGTTCTGCTTTATGGTCATCGTGCAGCTCCTTTTTCAGGATACTCATCCTATTCAGGAGGGCGCTGTCTCAGGACCTCTCACTGGGGACTTGGCTTCAGTGTGCGAATTGGGTAGGGGAGCGCATTCAAGACCTAGCTATCCCCCTATTTTCTTCTTTGTATCTCACCCCCATTCTTTACTGTGTCTGGCATGCAGGAGTCTGATTCCCTCAAGGTTTTATTTTTCAGTTGAATTGAATGTTGATTTTCTCTCTTCCTAACTGAGTGCAGGAAGGACCTGTGCCTGGTTCTGCAGGGTGAGGCAGTACTTGAAGTCCAGTTATTCTACATATACACTGTTAACCCACGTCTCTGTATTAATGGTTAGACATCACCTTGACCTTGTGTGTTCTTGATTCTTCCACATTCTGAGGTTATCCAGGTCCCTGTGGGTCTATTGGCATACATCTCATTGATATTCCATTCTGTAAACTCTTAGGCAATAGCTTCTTCTGTTTTACTAAGTCATCTGCTTTTCATCTTCCAAATGAGAGTTTTATTTACTGTTGTCTCTCTTTGTTTTCTTGGTTCTTGTATTTTTATAGCTTTTTACTCCATTAACCATCATTTTATTGAAATTCTATGAAGGAGAAGAGAAAGTATATAGCCTCAGACATATGTCAAAATACATGTGGGTTAGCTTTGTATCTCTGGTCAATTGCTACCATATCATCAATATTTATCTATTTTTTATAAATTTATAATTTTTTATATTTCCTTTTTATCTTTTTTGCCTCATAGTTAGTATGGGCAAGATTTTACATTTAAAGTAAATAAAGGGATTAATTATGGGAATCTAGATAAGAAGATAGTGATCTCTAATAACCTGCAAGCATTTATTAATACAACTCATATCAAACCGATTTCCTATTTTTTTGTTATTGGTCCAGACCTGTGTAACTTTCTCTGTTTCTACAAAAATTATACTGTTCTGGGGCTGGTTCTGTGGTATAGTGGGTTGGGCATCTGCCTGAGGTGCTGACATCCCATTTGGGTAACAGTTCGGGTTCTGGCTGCTCCACTTCCAATCCAATTCCCTGCTGATGGCCTGAGAGGGAAGTGGAAGATGGCCCAATTTCCTATGCTCTTGCATGCACGTGGGAGACCCAGAGGAAGTTCCTGGCTTCGGATCAGCCCAACTCTGGCTGTTGTGGCCATTTGGAGAGTGAACCAGTGGATGGAAGACTTATCTGTCTCTCCCTCTTTCTGTAACTGTGCCTCTCAAGTAACATAAATCAATCTTTTAAAAATTATACTATTCCTTTTGTTAAAAAGCTGAGCCTGAGAATTGCTAACTCCTCAATTTTAACTTTGAATTCCTTGCATTAACATAAAAATTATTTTTGAATCAAATGAACAGGATAAGTTTTGCTGTATAGCAATGAAGAGACCATTCTTGCATATAAAACATTATACTTCATCAATACATATAGTTTAGGATCCAAGCGTGTGAGAAAATGGCTAAAGGTCATTGTAATGCATACATTCCTACAGGGCTCAGTTTTGTCATAATCAATTTGATAATTAGAGAAAATCTCAGTGGAAGACAATATATTTGACTTTCATTAATAAACAGCTTATAGGGGGCCGGCGCTGTGGCTCACTTGGTTAATCCTCTTCCTAAAGCGCCAGCATCCCATATGGGCGCTGGTACTAGTCCCGGCTGTTTCTCTTCCAGTCCAGCTCTCTGCTGTGGCCTGGGAAGACAGTGGAGGATGGCCCAAGTGTGTGGGCCCCTGCACCCGCATGGGAGACTGGGAGGAATCTCCCGGCTCCTGGCTTCAGATCTGCGCAGTTCCGGCTGTAGAGGCCATTTGGGGGGTGAACCAATGGAAGGAAGACCTTTCTCTCTGTCTCTCTCTCTCACTGTCTATAACTCTGCCTGTCAAATAAATAAATAAAAAAAAAAAACCAGCTTACAGTAATGCATATTCTTAGGAATCCACATAATGGCTGAACATTTTTAGGTTTTAAATATATTCCTGCAATGCAAGTGTTTTCCCATTGTTTGAGATTTACAGTTGAGTCTCCAGAGATTTCAAAGAACATTTTGAAAGCTATTCTGAATATTAAATTTTGACATCTTGGAATTTTCTGCTATGTGGAAGGGCTAGATGGTATTTCACAAATATAATACACTTTGCTCCTAGTTTAGGAGTATTTTTCTGATTTGTAATAATATATATGCTTTGGAGATATCGTCTTCGTTTATTCCACAAAGAAATTAGTGTTATTAAAAATACAGGCGATGGCAAGGTGGCAGCTAAGTAAGATGTTAGAGATCTTGTTCACAGAGACACCAGTGTTTACGTTCACCTGTTTACGCACCAGTTCACCTTCACAAGAGCTGTGGAGCTAGGTGAGAAGCCTTAGCACCTTGTTTTAGCAGAACAGTGTGGACAAAACCTTCAAAGAAAGCAGGAAGGAAACAGTTGCCCAAGTCATCCCTGCCCCAGCTCCAACTAGCACCATGAGAAGAGAGATGCCTCCCACTCTGGAGAAGGGGAGTGAATTAAATCCAGTTTTGACCTGAACTCTGGTTCCAGGCTCCTTAACCTTTACCCCAGGGCCCATACCTGCAGGTGGTTTAAAGGAATAGTTTAAAGGAGACTTTAAACTCCTCTTAGCCAAAAAGGGTTCAACCTTTGCAAGACAGTGGAGGAGAAGGGCAGGAAAGGCAATTTATGACCTTAGAACTCAGAGTAGGTCCTGACTGTGTGATCCAGTGCCTGATAAAGGCTGTAGACTAGTGCTTAAAGAGGGAGCCGCTGGACTTGTCCTAGCATGGGAACTCTCTGCCCTGGTTGGACTGACGTTTTAATGTATGTCACCACCAGCCTCATGTGGACCTGGCATGCACCTGTGAGATTGCTCATGGCCTGTTCACCCAGCCTAGTGCCAGCCTGACGGACAAGGGGCTGCCTTCATCCCCTTCCCCAAGCAGAATTATGTTGTGGGACTCAGTGCCAGCCTGGCTGGTAAAACTCAACATTGGGCAGACATTAATGGCCCTCAACCTGAGGCCAGGGCCAGTGGACAGAACCTTTGGGCCTGTCCCAGTGCCAGGTGGAGTCCCATGGCTTCAGCTGATCTGACTTACATTCCAGCCAGAGACAACATGGCTAGTTGTAGCAACCCTTAGCAGTGAGTCCATCTCAGCCGCTGACAGTCCATAGCAGTGTGGGCTTTGGTCCTACTCCCATGATGCACTGGTTTGGGCAGGCTTTGGGTACCAGATGTGGTCTACGTGGTGTTCTTGGCAACATGAGTGGATCTAGTGGGGAGAAACCTGAACTCAGGGGTCACCGAGGCTGTGATGTTGCATTGGCAGTGGACTTGCAGCAGAGCTCAATTTAGGGCATCATCTGGAGCTAAAGTGTCAGAAGAGCAAATAGTTCAGAATTCTGGAAGGACAACCACAAATAAAGTCAGATTACAAAGACTAAAAAACCTACCTGTTTCTCAGACAATGTTATATACCCACAAGCATCAAGAACTCACACGAATCCAAAGGCAAAAAAAAAAAAAAAAAAAGCTGGAAACCAACTACCTCACATGAGACATTGTCAAATGCTCAGATGAAGAAGTTAAAATCACTCTTTTAAGGAAAATAAAGTATATGAAAAATCAAGAAAGCAGTCTCATTTCTAGTAACTATAAAAAAAAAACTAGAAATAAATCCTACCGAAGAGTAAAAGGATCTCTGCAATGAAAACAGTAAGACACTGGAATTGAAAGAAATTGAAGAGGACATAAAGAAATGGAAACACATCTCATGTTCATGGATTGGAAGAATCAATATCATTGAAATGTCATTTCTACCTAGTGATTTACAGGTTTGATACAAGAAAATACCAATGAAATTTTTCAAAAAACTAGAAAAAAACTACTAAAATTTATATAGAACTATAAGATGCTGAACCAAAGCAATCTTGAGCAAAACGAAACATGAAGACACACACATGCACACAATAGGAGGCATTAGACTTCTTGCCGTTAAAATATATTACAAAGCTATAATAATTAAAGCAGCATGAAAAATAAACACATAGACCAATGGAATAGAGTAGGGATCCTACGTATAAAACCATATGCCTAAACAAACCAGTTTTTCACAGTGGTGCTAACAATTTGTATAAGGGCCATCTTTTTAGTAAGTGGTGCTGGGAAAACTGGATGTCTACTTGCAGGACAAAACTAGACTTCCATCTCTTACCATGTGCAACACAAAGTTGATTAAAGACCTAAATGTAAGGCCTGAAATTTTGAAACTACTAGAAAAAAATATAAAAAATATAGGGGAAATATTTCTGGATATTGGAACGGACAGGGACTTTTTGGATCATACATACCACAAAAGTACAGGAAACAAAAGTAGACAGTTGGGATCTTATCAAACTAAAGACCTTCTCCATAGCAAAAGAAACAGTCATCAGAGTAAGTAGAAAATCTACATACAAAATGGAAGAAGACATTTATAAGCTATACATCTGATAAGGGATTAATAACCAGAATATATAAGGAACTCAACCCAACAGACATCAACCAAATAGTCCAATTGGAAAATGGGCAGCAGCTGTAAACAAACATTTCTCAAATAAACAAGTGGTCAACCAGGCTGCAGCAAAATGCTCAACATCACAAATCATCAGAGAAATGCAAATCAAAACTGCAGTGAGTTGACTTGGCTGCTATCAAATGACAAAAGATAGCAAGTGCTGGCCAGAATGTGGGAGAAAGAGAAGGTCTGGACTCCACTGGTGAGGATGTGAATTGGTACAGTCCTTGTGGAAAACAGGATGGGCGATTCCTCAAAAATTAAAAGCAGAGTGACTGTGTGACCCTGCAACTCCACTCTTGGGGATGTATCCAAGGGAAATGAAATCAGTCTGTCAAAGGCACATTTGTAGTCTCAGGTTTATTGCAGCACTATTCATAATAGCCAGGAAATGGAAGCAACCTAGGTGTCCATCAGCTGATGAATGGATAAAGGAAATGTGTATGTCCAAATAATAGAAAGCTGTTTAACCACAAACAAGAATGGAATCTTGTCGTTTGCAATAATGGGATAGAACTGGAGATCATTATGTTAAGTGAAATAAGACAAGTACCTCAAGATCTCACTGATGAGTGGAATACAAAAAAGCTGATCTTTTTTTTTTTTAAAGGTTAAGAGGATAATGATTGCTATCAAAGGCTGGAGAGAGTAAAGAAAAAGGAATGGTGGAGGAAAGTTGAATAATAGGTATAAATTATAGCTATAAAGAAGTAAGTCACTCTGGTATTGTGAAGTAGGGCAACTATAGATAATGAAAATGTGTATTTCTACAAAAAGAAAAAAACTATAAGGAGGTGTTAAATGATTGAGGTGAAGATATAATCACTCTGGACATTATACAGTGGATGCATGTACAGAAACATGGTACTAAAAATAAATACAAAATGCAAACTCATATTTAAAATTTTTTCAAATAAATGGAAAAATGTATAGTTCTTTTAAAAAATGATTTTGGGAATGAAACACTAGTAAAATAGGTCTCATGGGGCTTTAGAAGTTAGTTTACTGTTTCAGTTTCTCGTGGCTTTGCACACAGATAAATCTGGGTTATTCTAAGTTTTAGATCTCATTTGAAAGATTGGAGGTCTGGGGTTATAGTAAATACTACAAGGTTATGTAGCTAGTATCTAAACACATTGATGTCACTTTTCTCATGATTGTGATTTTGTAAAAATTAATATAGCTTGGAAACACTGTTATGATGTGTGAACCACACTCTGCTATTATTAAAGAAAATGGGAAGATCCATAGAGTTGTGAAAGAATTCAATCAAGATACTTTGGGAATTCCATAATTTTAGAAGTAAAATGGATTAGAACGAGTTTCATGTCTTTATACAGATTTTATTGGCCAGTAATACACAGAACACTGTGAAGTTGCCAATGTAAAATGATTTTTATATCATCCATTATTTACTTTTCAGGGACATTAAAAATACATAATAAGTATCTTGCAGTTTTATTGTGTAATGGATATTTAAATAGATTAACAAATTATAGTCTGATAGATACCATGGTAGAATTGCTTGAAAAAATTGTTTTATGCATCATAAAACTTTCAGTCTAGACTGTATTAAACAAGTTTATTTTTACCAGTTTTTTTCATTTCTTTCATCAGGTTACTGATAAGTAACTCTTAGTAATATTGCCTTGGGCTGCAAAGAACAAAAAAATCCAGATAAAAAATGCAAAACAAAAAAATTCTTTTCTCAGACAAGAACTCGATTGGTTCAGCAGGTTCACCAGGTTTGGTGAGTTTTCAAATTTGCTTTGTCAAGGCCCAAATTCTGGCCAAGAAGGGATGGGTTCCATATTGAACATTTCTTTTTTTCTTTTTTTTTAAGATTTATTTTTTATTTATTTGAAGGAGTTACAGAGAGAGGTAGAGACAGAGAGAGAGGTCTTCCATCTGCTGGGTCACTCCCCAGATGGCTGCAACAGCCAGAGCTGTGCCAATCAGGAGCCAGGGGCTTCCTCCGGGTCTCCCACGTGGGTGCAGGGGCCAGGGAATTGGACCATCTATCACTGCTATCAGAGAGCTGGATCAGAAGAGGAGCAGCCAGGACTAGAACCAGCGCCCATACGGGATGCCGGCACTTCAGGCCAGGGTGTTAAGCTGCTGTGCCACAGCGCTGGCCCGATATTGAATATTTTTTTAAAGAGCATCAACACCCTCTCCAGGACGGAGTTCTGGCACAGGTCCATGCTTAACTATTCAAAAAGCAAAACAAAACAAAACCCTCAGACATAATGATAATGATTTAGTGATTGGTGTTGACTTACCAGCGTTTCCAGCCTGGATCCTAAGGGAAGCTCATTAAGTCAGAGTCATGGGATATATGAATCCAGTGGCTTTGTGTTGAGAAGAGGAGAGAGCCTCTTGGAACTGGCCGTGAATTGTGTATATGCCTAGTAGTAGACCTTGGGCATCTGGTTCCCAGTTCCTAGACCAGGGCCTGCCTTCCTTGGTGTGCCCGGCCTTCTTCCTTCATGTGATTGTTCTCTCTTCCTCCCTCTTTCTCGATTTTTAAATGTTTTCATTTTCGCCTTTTGGCTCTAGACAGTCCTCTGATAATTCACGTGAACAGCACCACATACATATACATGGCCTTTATTGTATACATCACACACGGGTCTAGTTATTTTAAAATTCCTTTCAGATTTTCATCAAGTAATAAAAAAGAAATAAGGACAAACACTTGATGTGTTTAACTTTGTGTCTTCAGTGCCGTGAGTACTTGGTGCATGGTTGACACTTCATAGATTTCTGCAGAATCGAGGAATGGATAAAGCAAGGAGTCATCTAAAGTAGCTGAGCGTGGAAAGGTGACATATTTGGGAAGATAGTGGTGTACTGAATCTCACATCTTTTGGATGGAGAAAAAAATCCTAATGGAGACTATGAGATTAAATAGAAATATGACAAGGCAGAGGTTCAGTGGAACATGGCTGATATTATGTCATGTCTGGGGTTGGTAGGATATTCAAATAGAGATGCCTGTATAGTCAGTAGCTGATAATGAGTAATCGAAGCCAGAGATACAGATGTGGGGAAGCAAGTGGTCATCTAGTCGAGACTGGAGAAAGATGGTTGAGTACAGAAGCTTGGGAGAAGTGTCTATATTAAGGGAATAAGAAGATGAAGGTGTGTCAGTGAAGGAAGATGCTAAGGTATAATCAGAGACCTAATCAGAGAACCAGGAATTTTCAAACCACAAAAGGAAAAAAAAAAAGGCATGAAGTAAGAGGGGCAGAGCTATGGCACAAAATGCCACAAAGAAGACAAGGTGAAGATGTTCTGAAAAATGGTTATTGGGAATGGTGACTGCTGAGAGAAGAGTGACCATCAGGCTTTGATTACAGTGGATGCGAAACAGGTACATCAGCAAATGTGGAATTCGCATTTGAAAATGATGGGCCTAACGGACTGCTAATGGTTGTGTAGAAACCAAGGGAACCTCATTGGAGGTAGCTGTTTTTAGCAGAGAAGAGATGATTGTGACTCTAGGAAGAAGGAAGGAGGCAGAATGGAAAGAAAGCTAGCTCTCGTATATAAGTGCAGATCCTCTTACGTCTTGCTAAGAAGTTTGTATTTTTTCAGTCTTCATTGGTGTTCTGTTGTTGAAAATATCATGCATGCCTGAAAAAATCTCACTTTAATCTTGGCTACTTCAGTTGTAAAATGAGCCGATGTAAGTTTGGCTTGAAATATTTTTCTGTGTGGTTGGTGCTGTACTATAGTAGGTTAAGCCTCTGCCTTTGACACCAGCATCTCATATGGGTGTAGGTTCAAGTCCCATCTAATACACTTCTTTTTTTAAATGTTTATTTATTTATTTGAAAGTCAGAGTTACACAGATTCGACCACAACAGCCGGAGCTGCGGCGATCCGAAGCCAGGAGCCAGGAGCCAGGAGCTTCTTCTGGGTCTCCCACATGGGTGCAGGGGCCCAAGGACTTGAGCCATCTTCTGTTGCTTTCCCAGGCCATAGCAGAGAACTGGATCAGAAGTGGAGCAGCCGGGACTAGAACTGGCGTCCATATGGGATGCCAGCACTTCAGGCCAGAGTGTTAACCCGCTGAGCCACAGTGCCGGCCCCATCTTTTTTTTTGTCTAAAGATTTCTTTATTTGAAAGAGTTACTCAGAGAAAGAAAGAGAGGCAGAGAGAGAGAGATCGATCTTCCATCTGCTGGTTCACTCCCCAGTTGGCTGCAACGGCCGTAGCTGCGCTGATCAGAAGCCAAGACCAGGAGCTTCTTCTGGGTCTCCCATGTGGGTGCAGGGGCCCAAGGACTTGGGCATCTTCTACTGCTTTCCCAGGCCATAGCAGAGAGCTGAATTAGAAGTGGATCAGCTGGGTCTTGAACCGGTGCCTATTTGGGATACTGGCACTGCAGACTGCAGCTTTACCTGCTATGCCACAGCTCCAGCCTCTCTACTACACTTCTGGTACAGCTCCCTGCTAATGCACCTGGGAAAGTAGTCGAGGATGGCCGGAGTCCTTCAGGTCCCTGCACCCATGTGGGAGGGAGATCTTGAACAAGCTCTGGGTTCCTAGCTTCAGCCAGTGCTGGGTCAGGCCTTTGAGGCCATTTGGGGAGTGAACCAACAGATGGAAGCTCGCTTGCTCTCCCCCCAACCCCGTAATTGTGTCTTTCAAATAAATAAAAAATATATCTTAAAAAAAAGTTTTTCTGCATCATTGGAATTGATGACCTTGAAAGAATTCCAGCTAGAGGTTTTATTTTAACCTTATGTTGTCATTTGAATTAGGACTGGCCTGTATTCCTCCTCAAGCTAGCTTATTCGTTTAGAAGTTGTAGGAACATAACACCCAGTGTATCAGGCACAACAGTGAGTTGCTATGTCAGAAAGGGAAGTGTTCTGACCCCACCACTGGCCTGCTGCCGCCCCTCATTCCTGTCACTCCTGTTGGCCTAGCCTTCGCTCTAACGCAGGTAATATTCCTTGGTCACACTGCTATTTCCAGTCCTCTAATCCAGCCCAGAATGACTGTGGTATGCTAATTACTGGTTATTCTCATAGAGTAAAAGTTCACGTACTTTGAAGAAATGATTCTGTTTGCCTCTGTCCCTGGAACCTCTCAGGTCAGCAAGTTCTCATCCTGTGGCCTCTGACCTCACTGAGTTCCTCTGTAGAAGCAAGTGAGGTGATTATTTCTTTTCCCTTTGTTTCCACATGTTTTTCTTTGTAAATAAAATTCTTTGTGTCTCTCTTTCTGAACCAGTGATCCAAGTCCTTCTCTACATTTTGACTTGAAACTATCCTTGGGGTACTCGGTAACTTGCCTTTGAAGTAGCTTGGTAATTTTATGTTTTGTGGAAGTCAAATTTATCCAGACAAAAATGATTTGCTATTCTTTCACTGTGTTTCTGAAAAAGTTATTAGACTTCAAATGTGATGGAGCCGTGCAATAGCCTGCCTACGGCCTGAATTTCCTTCTCTTGGTCTGCTCTAAAGCAAATTATGGGACTAAGTTATCTGCCAGCTTCTTCTTTGGTTTGTGGGTAGGTAGGTAAAGCAGTTATCTGAGATACTGAAATATTTTGCTTTTCATTATATGTTAAGATAAAGACCAAATGAAGCTTTCCGGGGAGTATTAAATGTTTTGGATATGAACATGTAAACAATGAACTATCACAGAACTTTGGATAGATTGCAGGAAAGTCAGGTGTGCGTTGTGAGCTGACTGTGACACCACTGGTGGCAGCAAGGAAAGTGAGTGAAGAAGCTCGTGCCTGTTTTCCAGAGTCCTTTTTTTCCCTTTCTTACAGTTCCTGCTGTGGATGACACATGGCAGTAGATAATAAGAACTGTCCGATGTCACCTAAAATTGTAGCCTCCTTGATTTTGACCAATTATATTGGTCATATTTAATGAATTCTAGTATTATTATGATATGAGTGACTATGAGTGATTTTATGGTGAGTGTATACTTTGGCTATTTTATATAGAAATAAAATACTAGTTTTTCCTGCCATAGGTACATAAGACAGTCTTAAAAATCTATTGTAAAACTACTACTTCTCAAAGCCTGTTGGTAATTCTTTGAGATTAGAGTGACTGGTAAAGGCCAGTCCAAATCATAAAAAGACTCGCAGGAATATGGATCAAGTCTAGTGAAGAGAAAATCAGTCATGGTCTCTATTGGTAGGGTACTTTGCAAAGTTCATGGAAAAATAGAAAAGAAAGATTAAGTCTATTTTGGTGCGCTGAAATTGAAATCCGTGCAGTTTTTTCATTGTATGTATTTTCCATGAACTTTTAAAAAAGGCTTTATATGCATGGATTTCAAAAATTTCTTGAAATAAATTTGTCATTTAATTCCATGTTTCTTGAACTTTCTTTTTTTTTTTTTTCTGAAGTGCCCTCATGACATATAGTTGACTACTTGCTTTGGTAGGAGAACAATTAGTTTGAGACCATGGCATTTCCTCTAGCTTAGAGTAGCTGGTGGAGAATACGGTAGGTTGCATCTCTGACATCTCACAGTCTGCTAAATTGTAGCATTAGTTGCAGAGGAGAATGCAAAAGTTAGCCTTAAATTTCTGCTAGGTGTTGAAGGACAGATAGGTTAGAGTCCTGTGTTGTGTTGTGGTCCATCAGCACCTCAGAATGTGACTCTTTGGAGACAGGCTGTTTGCAGAGGTAACCAAATTATAATGAGGTCATTAGAGTGGACCCTACCCAGGATGACCAGCTCTGGACACAAGGACACACACAATTTTCACATACTTTGTGAAGTTAGGAGTTGATGTGAAGATTGGAATCATGTTGCCATAAGACAAGGAACTACCTTAAATGGGGAGAGATTCCTGGGACAGCTGATTGGCTAGTACCTTCAGTGGGAACGTGGTCTTGCCAGCACCTTGATCTTGGACTTCTGGCTTTTCCACTGTAGGATGATGCATTTCTGCTGTGTCACTCAGATTGTGGTACTTTGTTATGGTAGCTCCAGGAAAGTAATACCATCAGTTAGGAAGGGCAATATCAGATAGTGTCAACAAGTCTCCAGATCTCACTGCATAAACACAATGAAAGCTCATTTCTTGCTCATGCAGATCCGTGGATCTGATTGGTTGGCAGCCTCCCGCACATTCATACTGAGGCCCAAATGTGCCTTGCCACGTGCTCGGGCCATCTGCTGGATTCTCTGTGTCCAGAAAATTGAGGGGGAGAAGGATGGAGGGCAGGGGAAGTAGGAAAGTGATGTTTGATTAAGGACAGAAAAATAGCATTTTATGCTTTTCATTCTTGCTTTATTGCTAAGGGAAGATATTGGTACTAAAATATCATTATCATCAAATAATGTGGAGGCTGTTGAATGCACTTTATGCCAGATATTTTCGAAGCATGCTGTGTGCAATGTCATACCGAGTCCTTGATACTTGGCACTATTATTAACCTGTTTACATTGAGGAACACGAGAATCCACGAAGTTAAGTAATGTCCCAGGATAGCACTGGTGCACACGCACGGCCATGCTTGTAACCCACCCAGCCTGACTGCAGAACACGTGTTTGTACCTCCAGGGCCACACTGCCTCTGAAACATGCACCTGTGAACTTCTGATCACTTACAGTAGTCCACGTCCTCTATACCTCTAGCCATCAGGCCTCTAAGCTGGATGACTACAACCATGGGACAGCAGCTTGAGTAAATGTTCAAAGCACCTTCCGAAGAGAAGAAAGAGGGGCAGGAAAGGACATTTGCTCATAGTTTCTACTTTTCTCAAGACACACTGGGAGCCCTGAACCTTGTGTTTAGAGTTTTTACTTTTCCTGTTTCATTGCTTCTTTGCTCTCATCAGTCCCAATGTCTGTGAAAGTACACAAAACCTTTTTTTCTTCTCATGCTCTCTCCACCCCAAACAGTGAAATACCTACTCTGTTGTTTTTCTGAGATTTATTCTTGCCTGTTAACCCACCCAGGTAATTGTCTTTTTGGCTTTCTATTACTTGGGATTAGATTTGGCTGCAAATAGGAGTAACCTCCCCAAATAAAACTAGCTTAAATAAGTAGACATTTATTTCTCTTTTGCTATAAAGACCGAATGTGGACATGCATGGCTGCTTCAGTGGCTCTACTCCATGCAAGCTGTGAGGACCCAGGTTCCTTTTTTTTTTTTTTTTTATTCCTCTGCCATGCATGGCCATTCCCAAGTTCACTTCTTGTACAAAATAGTTGCTTCTGTTCCAGTTTTCACATATTGGCCAACAGGGAAGAAGAAAGGAGTGGAGAAGGACCTACTTTTGTCTTTAGGACTGACCTTCCCCTTTGAGGCACCATCTCACATGGAGCCCACTGTCCAGAATTTAGTCAGATGACCATGTCTAGCAGTGAGAGAGGGTCCCAGCTAAAGACCAAGGATTCTGGTACAATCAAAGATGAAGATAATCAGATGTGCATGTGGACGAGATAATTATAGTCTCCATCATGTGCATGAAAACTCTAACTATGGAATTAAAGCATGTAATTCCTGTTAAGGAAATTCCAAACACTTTGGAAGAATGTGTTCTCTCTAAATTGTCCTATTCTTGGCTCTGAATCATAGCTGTGCTTGAAGCTAGACTGCAGGATTAATCATGGGCTGCTGAGTGCTGGGGTTTAGGCTCAAGTAACACGGCCAGTTGTCCTTTCTGGTGCTCTCTTTCCTTTTGCTGTATCCTTACACCTGGCGAAGCTTCTCAGATGTGGGGGAGGTCTGGCCTCTTCACTTTGTCTTCTCCATGTCTGTGCTACCACAGGGCTTTTGTGTAACTGTACCCACTGTCACCACTGGCATGTCTGATACCTTGATCCCGTTTCCATCATTCTTCTCCTGTAAGTATGCAGATTCCAAAATTATAGTATATTGTTTTATCCCTTAACTGGGAGGGTCACAAATTTATTGGTTATTGATATGAATATTATATGGCATTAAAGGTAGGAAAGCAGCTAACAGCCTTAGATCCATAATGATATATTCTACATCATGCTCGCTGTCACAATATTTTTGTTAGTTACTTTATTCTCAATTTTAAAGCTATTTTTGTCCTCTTCATTAATAAGATTTATATATCACACTAAGTATGAGTAATATGTACTAAAAACTTAATTAGCATATCAGTATAAAGTAATTTATTTGTCTGACCAGTGAACACTGAATCTTAACTGATATGGAAATGAGAAAACCTTTTTTTTTGCCTTTTTTCAGAAGAAATAAAAATTAAAATAAATTTCAAGATGCTTGATCCTTGGCCACTGTTTTCTCAGGAAATCCATCGTCTTCATTAATACAAGTTAACGTTTTCTTATAAATGTGTTTTGTTTATATAAACAATTCTAGGTATCTGTGAAAGAAGAAAACCTGAAAAAAATCTAATTAAAAATCCAAAGGAAGCTGAAATTTACCATTGCATTGATTTTATTACTGATTTTTAACATGTTAGTTGTCTGGTTGCAAATTAAAGCAGATCATTTATTAGAGCTTAAGTGTGGCCCAGAAAATGTGGAGAGGGAGGAGAATGTGTTCTGTTGAATGAAGTTAACATCTGTATGTTGAATAGAAGTGCTGTTTTTATCAGAGATTTTTGTCTCCACTGGAAAATGATGCCACGTCTTTTAGCTTTACTGAACTCACAATTGATGATTTTAATTGAAGGCTGAGTCATGGTTGCAATGTTCCTGCTGGAAATATAAGCTGAATGGACCTTCTGTTTAAAAGCTGAGCCAGCACAGTAAAGCACTGATGTGGAATGTGGCAGCCGTGGGCTCTATTGTGTTTGCATTAGCTGAGCAGAGTTAGACCACCTCCCATTTACAGTGATTTTTTTTGTTATTTTCTTCAGGCTGTTTATATATTTCTGTAATCTTGGCTATACTGGATTATTTTTTACCCCAGGAAAAAGTCATTTCCAGGCCTTTCCCAACGTTATTGAAGGATAATTGACTTACAGTAGGCTTCACATATTTAAATTGCGCAATGTGAGAAGCTTTGACACATGTGTACATCTGTTAATTAACATTCCCACAAAAGAATAAAAAGCATTTCCACCTCCCCACAATGTTTTCCTCAGGTCCTTTTGCTCCATCCCTTCGTGTGCTCCCATCTCAGAGAAATGGCTGATTAATTTACATTTTTTAGGATTTTATAAATGTGCATTCTATTCTGAGATGCACCCATTTGTTGCACATATCAACATTTCATTCCTTTTTTAGCTGAGTAGTATTCCGTTGCATACATACAAGGGAGCTTCAAAAATCTTGCAGAAAAGACCTTGAAAAATAAGTTTATTTCAGTGCAAAAGAATTTTGAAATTCATGCAGAATTTTTTCATAATTCATAGTTTCCATGAACTTTGAGAGGATTCCTCATATATCACAGATTTTCTTTTTCTTTCACCTTAGGTCTTTGGATTTTCTAGTTTTTGGCTATGAAAAATAAAGCTGCTGTGAACATGCGTGTGTAAGTCTGTGTGTGTAGCCATATGTTTTCATTTCTTTCGGTAAATATCTAGGAATGGAGTTGCTGGGCCATATGGTAGGTGTATATTTAACTTCTTCAGAAATTGGCAAGCTATTTGGCAAAGAGGTTGTACCATTTTACACGCCCACCAGCAGGATATGTGAGTTCCATTTGCTCCACAGATTTGTCCTGGGTGCTGTCAGCCTTTTATTTTTACATGTGCAATAGGAGTACTGATGTTGGGCATCTTCTCATGTGTCTCTTGGCCATTTCTATATTTTCTGTCTGGATTTTTTTCCCTCAAATCTCTTGCTCTTTTCATAGGGCTTTTTGACATTTTATTGAATGTCATGGTTATAAATAGAAATCCTTTGTTTGATGTTTGTTTGTAAATGTGTTTTCTAAATTGTGGTTTGCTTTTTTATTTTGATAGTGTCATTAATTCAAAGATAAAATATTTTAATTTTATGAGGTTCAATTTTTCAGATTTTTTTGTGGCTTGAAGATTTTGTGACCTAAGAGGTTTTTTTTGTTTTGTACTTTTTTTTGTGAAACTCAGGGTCACAAAAATCATTTATGTTTCTTCTAGAAGTTTCATAATAAGATCCATTTTGATTATTTTTATGCATTGTGAGAGTTAATTAGTCATTTTAAAAAATATGGATTATCTAGTTGTTCTAGCACCATTTAATAAAATGTTCTTTCATAATTAAACTGACTTGGCATTTTTAGAAAAAATGATTGTGTATATATGTACATTTATACATTAATATACAGATATACACTCCCTTTTGTATTTGATTGTCTTTGCTTATTCAGTAATCTCAAGCTGTCAGGGTTGCTATGCACTTGTAGCTTTTTAAAAACTTTATTATTTATTTATTTATTTATTTTTTTGACAGGCAGAGTGGACAGTGAGAGAGGGGGACAGAGAGAAAGGTCTTCCTTTACCATTGGTTCACCCTCCAATGGCCGCTGCGGTTGGCGCACCATAATTTTTTAAAGATTTATTTATTTACTTGAAAGTCAGATTTAAACAGAGAGAAGGTGAGGCGGAGAAAGAGAGAGGGATCTTCCATCCACTGGTTCACTCCCCAGATGGCCGCAATGGCCAGAGCTGCGCCGATCTGAAGCCAGGAGCCAAGAGTTCTTCTGGATCTCCCATGTGGGTGCAGGGGCCCAAAGGCTTAGGCCGTCTTCTACTGCTTTCCCAGGCCATAGCAGAGAGCTTGACTTCTCTCACTTAGTGATATGCATTAAAATTTCCTCCACATCTTTTCGTGGTTTAGTGCTCATTTTTTTAAAGTGCTGAATAATAACATTCCAATGCCTGGATATATCACAGTTTACTTACGCATTTGCCTAATGAAGGGCATCCTAACTGATGAAAAAGCATTTTATGGGGCCTACCTTATGGCATAGTGGGTAAAAGTTGCTGCCTTTGATGCTGATATCCCATATTGGCTCCGGTTGGTGTCCCAGCTGCTCCACTTCTAATTCAGCTCCCTGCTACTATGCCAGAGAAAGCAGTGGAAAATGGTCCAAGCTTGGGCCCTTGCACCTGTATGGGAGACCAAGAAGCAGCTACTGTCTCCGCCCTGGCCATAGTGACCACTTAGGGAGTGAAGCAGTGGGTGGAAGATCTCTCTCTCTCTCTCATTCTCTCTCTCTCTCCGTAACTCTGACTTTAAAATAAATATATTTTTAAAAGAATAAAATGTTAGCATTACATTTTAATTTGTGTGTGGCTCTATCTCACTGTTAATTCTAGTTACACCTTATTGCTTTTCTTTAAATGGTTGTTTTAGGGACAATAATATATAAATATCTTTAATATTTCTCAGACTATTTAAGGGTTAATGTTGTACGATATTATGCGAAATTAGAAAAACTTAGAAATAGTGCCTCTCCCCCTCTCTCTGTAACTCTGCCTTTCAAATAAATGCTTAAACAATTGGTATTTTATAGAACTTCAGAAAAGTTCTTCCCCAGATATTTGCCATTTCCAGTGCTTTTTGTTCCCAAAGAAACACATTTTTCTCAGGAACATTTTTCTTCAGCCTGAAGAAGTGAGAATTCTTCACCATGACATAGTTTGTTGGTTTTCTCTGTCTTCAGATGTCATTTCACCTTCATTCTAGAGGATATTTTTCACTTGGTATAAAATTTGGCATTTCATCTAATTTCCATATTTCACAAATACAGTTCCACTGTCTCTGAACTCCATGGTTTCTAAAGAGAAGTTGGTGATTCCAGTCTATGTATGACATACACTCTTCTTTTTTCTGACTACTTTCAAGGTTTTTGTATTTTTATATTTTGTAGCTTGAGCTACGATGTGTGAAGGTGTGATTTTCTTTAAATGTATCCTTTCTTGGATTTTTCTGTACTTCTTAAATATGTAGATTTATGAATTTCAAGAAACTTGGGAAGCCTTTGGCCATTCTTAATGTAAACATTTTCTCCTGGCCCGTTTCTTTCTCTGTTCTCCTTCAGGGACTCCAATTATACTCTACACACTTATTAGACCTTTTGATATTTTCACATGGTTCCCTGGGGATCTATTATTTTTTCCTATTGATTCATCATATTGGATAATTCCTTTTGATCTGTCTTCAAACAGATGGACTTTTGCATCATTCATTTTCCCTCTAATATTAAGTTCATCCTGTGGAAAATGTCCCATTTCTCTGTTGAGATTTCCTATCTTTTCATTCATTTTGAGTACCTTTTTTTGAAACCTCATGGCCTATAGTTATAATAATTGTTTGATGTACGTATTTGATAATTCCAACTCAAACTCAGCATCTGTTTATTGTCTTTCTCTTGGGAGTAGATCCCATGGATCACAGCCCCCCACCTCCCTACCCCATTTTCTTTCTGTGTTGAGTACTTGTGGATTGCTTGCTGCACGTAGTGGATGCTGTGTTCAGGGACTCTGGATTCTGCTCTGGGGAAGGTTGATTCTTCAGCTTTGATAGGTTTGCCAGTTCAGTTAGACTCAGACTTTCTCCTGCTTTCTTTGGATGACTAAGTTTCTTTCTTTCTTTCTTTTCTTTCTTTCTTTTTTTTTTTTTTTTTTTTGACAGAGTGGACAGTGAGAGAGAGAGAGACAGGGAGAAAAGTCTTCCTTTACCATTGGTTCACCCCCCCCAAATGGCCGCTGTGGCTGGTGCACCGCACTGATCCGAAGCCAGGAGCCAGGTACTTGTCCTGGTCTCCCATGTGGGTGCAGGGCACAGCAGAGAGCTGAACTGGAAGAGGAGCAACCGGGACAGAATCTGGTGCCCCGAATGGGACTAGAACCTGGTGTGCCGGCGCCGCAGGCAGAGGATTAGCTTATTGAGCTGTGGCGCCTGCTGGATGACTAAGTTTCATGTCAGTTTTCTAGTGCTTTATTGCAGTTTTGAGTCTGTCTCATGTATGTGTTGCTCAGAAGCTGGTCTGAGTCTTGTGTGGGTTAATGGACAGAATGAGGGGAACTATATACCTTGGCTCTCTCCTCTCTGGCATGCCAAGCTCACTCTCCAGTGGTTTCCGGGGATCCTTTTCCTGAGCTCTTTAGACAGAAACACATCGGGATTTCTACTGGAGGTTTAGCCATCTGTATCTCACTTTTTCATGGTAGAGCAGACAGGCAAAAAAGAACAAAAATTGAAAAAGAAAAAGGGAGAAACTCACCTCACACCAGTTGCTTCTTCGAACTTTGACCTCCCTCTGCTCTGTGTTCTGCCTGCTCTTGCTCAGTCTACAACCTCAGGTACTGTCCACTGCATTTATTTCACACCTGTTTGTTTCTGGGGAGATTATCCTACAGTGTTAGAAGCTGAACTTTTACTTAAGGCCTTGTTTTTTTTTTTTTTTTTTTTTTTTTTTTTTTTTTTTTTTTTGGTAAAGAAAACTGTAGCTAGTGATAATAACAAATTTTAAATATTACAACATTAATCAGAATTCTGGATTCAAATACAGATTCTATTCTTCTAGATAAGATTGTACTATTTAACAGTTTTTATGATCTTGGGTAAGTGAGTACATTTTTATGAGCCACAAATGTGTATCTTTAAAATGGGGACAGTAACACCATCTTTGTTAAGCCCACAAAATGTGACAATAGAATGAGACCCTGTTCAGATTATAACTTTTTGATAATTGGTTCAAACTTCTATTATATACAAGCATACTTCAAAAAGTTTATGGAAAAGTAGAATGAAAAGTAAATTTACTTTCATGCAAAAGTTTTTTGGAAGTCCATGAATAGTTTTTTTCCTCTCTTTTTTTTGACTTTTATTTAATATATATAAATTTCCAAAGTACAGCTTTTGGATTACAGTGGCTTTTCCCCCCCCATAACTTCCCTCCCACCCTCAACCCTCCCATCTCCCACTCCCTTTCCCATTCCATTCACATCAAGATTAATTTGCAATTATCTTTATATACAGAAGATCAATTTAGTATGTATTAAATAAAGATTTCAACAGTTAGCACCCACACAGAAACACAAAGTATAAAGTACTGTTGGAGTACTAGTTATAACATTAATTCACATTGTACAAGACATTAAAGTCAGCGATCCTACATGGGGAGTAAGTGCACAGTGACTCCTGTTGTTGACTTAACAATTTGACACTCTTGTTTATGGCGTCAGTAATCACCCTAGGCTCTTGTAATGAGTTGCCAAAGCTACGGAAGCCTTTTGAGTTCACCACCTCTGATTTTATTTAGACAAGGTCATAGTCAAAGTGGAAGTTCTCTCCTCCCTTTAGAGAAAGGTATCTCCTTCTTTGATGGCCCCATTCTTTCTACTGGGATCTCACTCTCAGAGATCTTTCATTTAGATTTATTTATTTATTTATTTATTTATTTATTTATTTTTGCCAGAGTGTCTTGGCTGTCCATGCCTAAAATACTCTCATGGACTCTTCTGCCAGATCCAAATGCCTTAAGGGCTGATTCTGAGGCCAGAGTGCTGTTTAGGACATCTGCCATTCTATGAGTCTGCTGTGTATACCGCTTCCCATGTTGGATCGTTCTCTCCTTTTTAATTCTATCAGTTAGTATTAGCAGACACTTGTCTTGTTTATGTGATCCTTTTCACTCTTAATCCTATCATTATGATCAATTGTGAACCGAAATTGATCACTTGGACTAGTGAGATGGCATTGGTACATGCCACCTTGATGGGGTTGAATTGGAATCCCCAGGCACATTTCTAACTCTACCGTTTGGGGAAAGTCTGAGCATGTACCAAACTGTACATCTCCTCCCTCTCTTATTCCCACTCTTATATTTAACAGGGATCACTTTTCAGTTAAATTTAAACACCTAAGAATAATTGTATGTTAATTAAAGAGTTCATGACTAGTTTTTTAATCTTATACATTTCCATGAGCTTTTTGAAGATCCCCTCTCATTTGCATTACAGCATATAAAATTGTAATAACTTCCTAGCTTACTTTACCTTCATATTTTTCTTCCAAAGTTAAATTTATACTCTGTGGCCCTTCATATCTGTTAATTCCTTGTCTGAACTTCCATACCTACAGCCTCATCTCAGTTGAACCATAAATGCTCTGTATATTTGTTTACAAGCTCCTTCCCATGATTCATTAATTCGAAGTACAATTCTTTTTCTGGCTATCTAAATCATGTCTTTTTTTCCTGAGATCTAAGTCAAATACTATATTGGTTCTTTTGGAGCTCCAGCTACTCAATCTCCTGTCTCTCTCTTTCTCTTCTTGCTCATAACTGTGTTCCCCTTTTATTCTAGGTTAACACATTCGCATTTTATAGTTTTTTATTAACAAGTTACAAAACCTTACTGACTCCATATTGTTCATTTACCTTCCTATATTTCTGACTTCCTTTCAGGGGCACTTTACAGAGTTGTCTATTTAGCACTTTCAATTCCTCTGCTTTATTCTCTCTTGAGCCCTCTCTGAGCAAGTATTCAGTTTATCAAGTCACTGAACAGGCTCGTGTCAGTCACTAGTGATTTCTGGGCTGTAAAACCTAATAGTTAGTTCTCAGCAACCACATTATTGAACATATTAGGAGTGTTTGACAGACAGGCTCATTACCTTCTTGAAAATCTCTCATTTGTCTCTGAGAACAGTTCACCTCCTTGGTTCTCTTCCTACTGTCTCTCTGGTGGTTACTTCTTGAACCTCATCTCCAATTGCACAGACTCTCTGAATGATCTCAACCAATTTTATGGCAGTAGATACCAAGTCTTGGCCTGTCCTCTCTTCCAGACTCACAAATCCAGTGGCTTAATAGATTTAAATATCACATGACAGAAAACAAGCTCACTTTCCTGTCAAACCTGTTTCTCCACAATCTTACACACACACACACACACACACATACACACACACGCACACAGAGAAATCCATTCCTGGTCCACTCACCAAATGCCTGCAACAGCCAGGGCTGGGCCAGACTAAAACCAGGAGCCTGGAACTCCATCCAGGTCTCCCATGTGGGTGGCAGGCACCCAAGTGCTTGAGCTGCCTCCCAGGTTGCACTAGCAGGAAGCTGGATCTGAAGTGGACTAGCTGAGACTCACACTGGTGTGATAAATGGGTTGTGAGTATCCCAAATGACTTAACCCATTGTGCTACAACACTCACCCCTCCTACCTGGATATTTTTAATAGCTTTCTTGAGTCCACTATTGCTCACTTATTTTGTAGTCTAAAGCAGCAACAAGAATGTTCATTTAAAAATTTTTAAGCCAAATTATGCTACTCTTGTGCTCAAGTCCCTCTGGTAGCTTTCCATCTTAGAGTAAAAACGAAAGTTCTCACATCATCTACAGGGACATGCACTGTCTCTTGGTATTTCTTCACTAATCTTTTACTGTAATCTTCCTGTTTTTTTTTTTTTTTTTAACTCTCCAGCCATCCTCTGTTCCTTACTTTTCTTTGAGTGTGCCAGATAAACTCTAACTTGACAGTTTCCGGGCATAGTATGAGGATTCGGGGAGATAACTGTCATGCAATGTGATGCTTTATCTTTTATAGGAATGATATAATTACTGATGCAAATAAAAGTCAGTACAAAGGTTTACACTTTATTGCTATTATCATTATTGCCACCACTATCAGTGGAAGTAACAGAGTATGAGTATAACAGAGGATTCCTAAGATTCTACTCAACAGTAGGGACATTTTAGTTGTTTGCACATGGATTTTCTATCAGAGTCCTGTATGTAACTGGCACTGAAAGGATAAAGCATGGATAATGATAGGTGGTGCAATTATGGCAATTAGGAATGCTACTGGTATGTAGAACCAACCTTCCATGCCATTGGTGGTGACCAGAATGGACCATTAAAACAGATTATGCTAAACTGATCTTCTGTATATAAAGAGAATTGAAAATGAATCTTGATGTGAATGGAAGGGGAGAGGGAGTGGGAAAGGGGAGGGTTGCGGGTGGGAGGGACGTTATGGGGGGGGAAGCCATTGTAATCTATAAGCTGTACTTTGGAAATTTATATTCATTAAATAAAAGTTAAAAAAACCACATCAACTAATATAAAAAAAAGATTTCTTGCATATAATTAGCTGAGGGTGTGTTTTGTCTGTCATTCCTTCATTCTGTACTGGTTGTATCTTTCCGTTTTCAAAGTCTGAATTCCAAAAATAAAGAAATATATGGAAAATTTAAGAAGTACATGGAATAGCCAGTGACAACTGGAAAGTAAGAAGCAGGCTATTTATAGGTTATAAGCAATGAGTGTATTTACAGGGAACAGTTCTCGAGAGAAGTGAAATCATGGGGACTGTTCTGTGGTCTGGGCACCAGACGCTTCTCAGAGTCCTCTGATGACAGCCAACGTGTCTGCTAGGAGAACTTTCTCATGTAGGATGCTGTTCATCCCTGAACCAGGTCAGGAAGGGAGGTTGCAGATGCAAATCTTGGCTAAGATTGGAAAAATAAGGCAGTTTCCCCTGGATTTCGGATAGTTTGCATGTTTTCCCCAGAGAGGATGTAGGTGTTGACTCTGTTGATCTCTCAAGGTCCCTTTCAACTCTATCACTATATGATTCTCTATTTAATTAGTGAGAGGATAATTTAATTAATGTTACAATTAAATCTGCTCGACGTATGCTTGTATCTCTGGCATTTCTGAAAAAACCATGGATGTGGTTCCCTTGAAAATACCCTTTTGGGAAAGAGTTAGAGGTATTCTTGCTGAGTTATCAAAGAATTATCTGCCTTTTAGCACCATTGAAGAGACATTTCTGTTTATCATAAGACATTTCTTGATGGAAAATTAGTAATCATACATAATAGCATGCAAAAATCAACTATTTTGCTTTTGGCAAGAGCTAATGATTTCTTTTTTGCAAGAACAGCATAATGTAGGATTTTACCTTTCATTTTTCAGAAAATAAAAAATTTGCACACATGTTTGCAAGAATGAACCAAGGTATCATAGAAATCTGAGAATCATCTAAAACAATAGCTTAGCACAAGTTAAAAAAAAAACTGAATGGTAACATAGCAAAACAAAAAACAATACTAGACTTGCCTCATTGCACTGAATTTTTGCAGAGCATAAAACTTTCATCAGAAAACAAAACCGTGGAAATAATAAATGGACACTATAAATTAAAGCTGGAGCAATTACAAGAGACATCCTCAAATTATTATTCTACACTCAGTGCATTCTAGTTATATTAGATACTCTTTTTGTTTTGTAAAACAAATGTCAATCTCCAAATTAAGGAAAATATTTTTATGTGCATGAATATAACAGGCTGTTGAATTAAGTCTCTAAGACTTTTGCAAAATAATGACTCATTGAGTACTCCTAATATGACAAAATCAAATATAATAAAGTTGAATGTCTCTTATTACATAACATTCTTTCTATAGTCAAATGACTCCCAGTGATGCACTTAAAACCAAACTCATTATAACATTTATGTTATTCCTATTACTGTAGTTAGTGAGTATATTGTATTCCATGGGAGGGAAGGAGGTGGTAATAATCATTGTTAAAAAGAAGTCACAAAAGCATATGAAACAACTATTGTAGTTATCCAGAGAAAAAGCATTAGTTTATTTAACCCGAGCACATTTGGATGGTTGGTGATCATTCATTTTAATGTGTTTTTAGTTACTCTAAGTTTCATGGCTGACCAATATGGCACATATCCCTCCAACTAGGAGAACGGATCCTGCTGAGTTATTCACCCACAGGAGAATTTTCTCGAAAAATAAAACCAAACATTTGCAATCACTCTTTTTTTTATTTGTTTGTTTAAAGCAGAGTATATAAACATATTGATAACTTTTGGTTATCATTTCTGCTTTCCAATCCAAGTTTTCTAATTATCTTTGCAGGAACATGAAGACAAGAAATGTCTCAATTTTACTTACATGGAAAATATTTGGGATGTATGCTAGGATATTGGGTGATGACTTCAATATTTCATCTATAGTTGAGGTGTTGACTCTCCAAGAGTTGTGATTCCATTTAGTCCATGATGTGTTGTCTCCAAGGCAGTAGATTTGTAGTACTGACCTAGCAGCCATGTCACCTCCGTACTTTCTTCATCACTATCCACTATTATGGTTGCTTCCTTCTTCGTCACCCTTTTTTGACTTAATAAAACTGTCAGAGTTATTGTTGGCTCAAAAAGAGATGCTAAGAAAAAAATAAGAAATAAATAATTGAATAGTTTAGGCAAGTGTCTTTGCTATTCTTAAGACCCTTTTCAAATCCAGCCTTTACCTTTGGCTTCCGCCTGGTGATAGCTTTTCTGGTTATATTTTATATTTAAAATAAGTAGTTGAAACAATTTTAATGTTTGTTATATATTTGAACATTAAGAATGCAAGCTACTGGAAACTCAAATTTCTGTGACTATATAGTGTTTTCTCTAAAGAAAAATAGGATAAAGACAATAAATAAAATGTTTATAAAGCCATCGTATGGGTATATTATGGAGGAAATAGAAATTCAGACTGATTTTTCCAGTCTATCCACATATTTGGTTATGATATAATAATGTTTGGGACAGATCTATGCTTATCTTTTTAAAAAAAGATTATTCTTTATTTGAAAGGAGTAATGGAGAGAAAAGGAGAGGGAGAGAGATTTTTCATCTGCTTGTTCACTCTGCAAATAGCAGCGATTGCTGGGGCTGGGTCAGGCTGAAGGTAGGAGCCTGGAACCCCATCCAGGTCTTCTACATGGATGCAGGGGCCCATGCACTTGGGTCATCTGCTACCTTCCCAGGAGCATTAGCAGGCAATTGGATTGAAAGTGGAGCATCCAGGACATGAACTGGTGCTTGTATTGGATGCTGATGTTGGAGGCTGCAGCCAAACCAACTTCATCACAATGCTGGCCCCATTGCTTAGTTTTCCTGATGACTTTTACTACCCTGTCTAGTCCTGGTGAACTGATGGTAATCTTGGCTTGATCATTCCACCTCTACATCTTCAGTGCTTGTAATTCTAGCGTCAGCATTTGAGGACAGTTTCATAATGAGAACTAGCTCTTCTTTGAAAAATATTGGAAATATTGTCTTAAATTTTCTGCAAGGAGCTAAAATGAGCTTGAGATACTATCATTGGGCTACTACATTTTTGCAATTCACAAAGGAATGCGATTTTTTTAAGGGAAGAATATAAAGAGTTTCAGAGGTTGTATTACTTTGAGTTTTACCATAAATACATGCTGAAAGAAGAATCTGGATGTAAACAGTCTGTGTGGTTATCTCCACTTCATGGCAGGGAAAATTAAGTAAGATGGGAGGAAATATTGTAAAATGTGTTTCAATGAGCAGATCATCACAATGGGCCATTGTACTTTAAGCACAAAGAGGACCCTCATTAAAAAATATGTGGAATACTCTTCAGAATTGTCATACAGTGGGGTGAGGGAGCTGGAGCATTTATTTATCAATTCCCATCTGTAATTGCTTGAGGATCATTCCTATGTCTCTAATTCCTAATGCCTCTATCTATCCCCAGGCAGGAGCCAAGCACACTTGTAAGGCTAAAGAAATCATCTGTTAAAGAGATGCATTGGGGTCATGGAATATAAGGTACTGACTGCAGGTTAGCTCTGGGGCGGTTGAGGGGATACAGGTAGAGCAGAAGGTATGTACTGCTGTATACTAGGGGAAAATAATATCTGTGATATAATAACACTATAAATCCATTCTATCAGGGCTCAATCAAGGAAGCAGACCACTGTGACAATAGGGAAGCGGGAATGATTAGAGAAGTTGATGGAAGATTATTGCTTCTGTGTCTAGTGGACAGTAGACAGGAACAAATGCTGACACAAAGTGGGAGTGAATAAGAGCAAGTCAGATCCTCCAAGAATACTCTGGAATCCGTGAAGACAAACTGGATCCTATGCCTGTTTCTTCCATCTTTGACAGCTACAAGAAGTTGGTTTCCCTCATGGAGTGTCATAAGAACCTTGTCCCAGACCAGAGGACAAAAGGAGGAGAAGCAGCAGAGCTCAGAGAACCATGGCCACCACTGATGAACACACCCACTGTAAGGGCCAACAGATCAGTAGGGATGTGGGTAAAATGCAACCCTCACAACATAAGGGCTGCTGCCTATCTCTTACCTTCCAAATCTCACAAACATGTCTCTTGTGGTTGTTCTTTAATCCCCAAAATAAAGAGGAGGGAATGCTGGTTGTTCCTCCAAGTTGACAAGGTACAAAGCCACCATGTTGGGAGCGGAATACACAGCAGACTCAGAATGACAGATGTCCTAAACAGCACTCTGGCCTCAGAATCAGCCCTTAAGGCATTCAGATCCAGCTAAAAAGCTCATGAGAGTATTTTAGGCATGGAAAGCCAAGACACTCTGGCAAAACAAAACAAAACAAAACAAAACAACCCAAACAACTAAATGAAAGATCTCTGTGAGTGAGATCCCAGTAGAAAGAATGGGCCATCAAAGAAGGAGGTACCTTTCTCTGAAGGGAGGAGAGAACTTCCACTTTGACTACGGCCTTGTCTAAATAAGATCAGAGTTTGTGAACTCAAGAGGTTTCCATAGCCATGGCAGCTCATGACAAGAGCCTCGGGTGATTACTGACATCAAAAATAAGAGTGTCAATTGTTAAATCAACAATGGGTGTCACTGTACACTTGCTCCCCATGTAGGATCTCTGTCCTTAATGTATTGTACTATGCAAATTAATGGTAAACTACTACTCAAACAATATTTTATACTTTGTGTATCTGTGTGGGTACAGTCTGTTGAAATCTTCACTTAGTGTATACCAAGTTGATCTTCTGTATATAAAGGTAATTAAAATTAATCTTGATGAAGAATGGGATGGGAGAGGGAGTAGGAGATGGGATGGTTGCAGGTGGGAGGTAGGTTATGGGGGGAAAAGCCACTATAATCCAAAAGTTGTACTTTTGAAATTTATATTTATTAAATAAAAGTTTTTTTTAAAAAAGCCACCATGTCTGTTACAGTGGTTCCATTCTTCTTAATGAATAGAGTAAGTGAAATGTGTGAATATATCCATCAAGGAGAATGAACCAGCTACTTCTCAATATTCTTTTTAGCACTAAAATTTATAACCATTTAGAAACCTAGTGATACTTGAATAGAAGTCTTCTGAATTAACCTTTATTAAAATCATTTAAATGGTTTCTCATGCTGTTAGATAATCCAGATTTTATTTGAGTAGCTATATGTTGTGTGTATGGAGAGGAAAGGGTTGTCCATCTGTGTGACTAATCAAGGCACGAACTCTTTATTTCCCCTACATATCCAAAAAAATAAAATAAGCTTTTCTCATTAAACTGGTGACCACAAAACTAAACTGAGGAGTTTTATGAAACATGTAGATACTTTTGGGGATTTTTTTTTTTGGATAGGCAGAGTGGACAGTGAGAGAGAGAGACAGAGAGAAAGGTCTTCCTTTTTGCCGTTGGTTCACCCTCCAATGGCCGCCGTGACCGGCGCACCTTGCTGATCCGAAGGCAGGAGCCAGGTGCTTCTCCTGGTCTCCCATGGGGTGCAGGGCCCAAGCACTTGGGCCATCCTCCACTGCACTCCTGGGCCAGAGCAGAGAGCTGGCCTGGAAGAAGGGCAACTGGGACAGAATCCGGCGCCCCGTCCAGGACTAGAACCCCGTGTGCCGGCGCCGCAAGGCGGAGGATTAGTCTATTGAGCCATGGCGCCGGCTACTTTTGGGGCACTTATTTGTTGAATCTGTTATACCTGTACTCTTAAAGATCAAGTAAAAGTTGATTTCAAGTGAAAGTTTAAAATTATTCTGTTGGTTTAAGAACTTTTTGGAATTCACCATTGGGATATCTAAGGACCCAAGAAATGCACAGTCTCTTTCAAACTCAGGCTGGAAAAATAAGGAATTTTCATGACCACAAGGAAACAGTAGATCATTCTTGGGCCTGTTAATGGCTATAAGTTTTAATAATAGAGAATTCTGTATGAAGGGGATGGTGAAGGCGTTTGAAGGTTAGATATAAATCACAGGTAAGGTGATCGTGCAATACTAACAGAGGACGGGGGGAACCTCTGTATCAGTTTAGTAGGATGTTAGAATTGGCGTAACCTCATTCATATGGGCTGATTGTAAGCAACTCTTTCAGAGTTGCCTTTTAGTGACATCACATTGTTGCTTGAAAACAGACATGGTAAAAGTATTTGCACTTAGAACTTGGAAGCCACTCTAAATCAACGTTCCATCCCTTCCTCCCTCTTTCCAGTTCAACATCATGAACTTTTGGCTGGCACACCACTGTAAGTATGTTGGAAATCCTATAGTTGCTCTTCTACTTCACTACCTATCACCTATGCACAAACCTTTTTTTTTTTTTTTGACAGGCAGAGTGGACAGTGAGAGAGAGAGACGGAGAGAAAGGTCTTCCTTTTGCTGTTGGTTCACCCTCCAATGGCCGCCGCGGCCGGCGCGCTGCGGCCGGCGCACCGCGCTGATCCGATGGCAGGAGCCAGGTACTTCTCCTGGTCTCCCATGGGGTGCAGGGCCCAAGGACCTGGGCCATCCTCCACTACACTCCCAGGCCACAGCAGAGAGCTGGCCTGGAAGAGGGGCAACCGGGACAGAATCCGGTGCCCCGACTGGGACTAGAACCCCGTGTGCCGGCGCCACAAGGCGGAGGATTAGCCTAGTGAGCCGCGGTGCCGGCCTGCACAGACCTTTTTGTGCATATGGTTCTGTTGAATGGTGGTTAATGAACATGTTTGTCAGCTTGAGATGTTTACCTTTTGTAATTCTCATCCTAAAATTTAATTCAGGAAGACTACAGACTATTATTTGGCACTAATATTTATTACTTCTTCCAGCACTCACTGCATACTCACAGTATGCCAAGCTCGGTGCCAGGTGCTAGAGATACCACAGAAGTTGTGACCAACTTGGACATTTCTTCATGGAATTTCTATCACTCGAGACTCCCAACCTTGGAACTTTGGTGACTTAGGAATTCTTTATTGTGGGATGTTTAGCAGCAACCTTGACCTCTCCCAACTAGATAAGATCAGGAAGTACTTCTAGTCGTGACAATCAAAACCTTCCCTAAGGAAGAAAGCAGTCCTGGTTGATAAACAGTCAACCATTATATGAGAGAATCTAGCTGCATGACAGATGCTGACATTTGAAGAGGAACAATTGTTATCTCTGTTTTATCATGCAAAAATTGAGGCACTTAGAGAATAAGACATTACTGAGATAAATAAATAGTCAAAGCAAGATTATAGCACATGTCTTTTGTACTTTACAAATGATTTTTTAACTGGACAAATAGGAAAAAAACTAGGCAGCTAGAAATGGTATAAATGTTGGGAGAAAATGTTAATAGTCAAGAACATCAATTTTAGATTAAATTACAGACTTGAGAAAATTAAGTTTAAATATTAAAAATATTAAAAAATATTCTTCTATCACCAAAATCCATGTAGAAGAAAACAAAGCTCAGGTTTTCTAAACAAAATTCTAACATACAATTGCAAAAGATTCTGATGACAAAGGAAAGGGAGGTTTGTCTGGAAACCCTCATGTGATTGTGTGACTGCTTAGGGACTGAACAGCTCACATTGGAAGATGACATGCACAAAACATGAAAGACATTGAACATAAATAATGATGAATGTGCAGATTTGTTAAAATGATTTCTTGAGGGTGATGCCCAGAGTGAGCGGAGGCTTGCAAAAAATGCCAACGACAACAAAAAGAGCTTTTAAAGCTGTGTTTGGAACAGGGAAGAAACAAAGAAGCTAGGCCCTCTGTTTGGAGCAGATGGTATAATGCTAACAGATGATAGGGAGCACACTGCTCCACAGCCTTAGCTCTGCTAGGCTCACTACGTCAAGAAAGTCGTGTTCCTTGGGGAAGGATATTTTGGAACAAATATTTTGAAAGAAACTGAAGGCTTGAGAAAGTGAAGCAATCACATGGCACTGTCTTAACTGTATTAATATTGCCTTATCTCTTCATTCGTTCATCCATGCATTCTAATAACTGGTGTCTACCACACATGCCGTAGATGGGTTGAGCACGTGAAGAACAGCTGTTCTTGGCCCCTGTGTTCAAGGATTTCATCCTAAGTGGAAAAGCCAGAAAAGGGAACAGGCATATGAAGCTCCCTGGTATAATTCATATACCTGACATTGCATGTACCATTTTAGGGCCATGTATAGGATTCACCAGGGACCTAATGGGTGCAAAGAAGGTGGCATGGAAGGCCGTGGACTAGTCTGAAAAATGAGTGGGATTTAATAAGGTAGAAGAGTGAAGGGTAGAGATAGGAAATGATACTGGTGGAAGCAACAACACATTCTCCAGGGCCAGAGATTAATTTCTAGCATATAAGGAAATCCTGTGTCACCACACTGTTTCTGTTGGCCATTTTTGAGAAACCATGGAGCAGAGAAAAGATTCCAAATAAGGTTGATAACAAACTCATTCAAAAATGGGATTTTTTTTTTTTACTTTTTTTTTAAAATCTTAGCCTTTTCACTCCCACATAGATCTCTAACCTAATGCCCTTTGTGCCATATAGTTACTCCAAAATGAAATCAAGGCCTGTTTTGTGAGTGCATGTTGTTAACTAAGCAGGAAGGAGTTCCAATTATGCATCCCCTCGTCCTTCTACATTTGGTTATAGGTAGGATATTTTCAGGTTCTGAAATTTATTCTCTTTTTAGCTGGAATCCCAGTGGAGGGTACTTGAAGAGATGTGAGTTGGGTGTTTGGGGCCACCAACCATGGCCATGCAGAGTGCACAGCCCTAGAGGGTTCTTGTCCCAGTGGTATTGGGTGGTGTGGTCAGATGAGTGACAGTTGGTTTGTTAGAACAGTTTGGAATAATGTTGATGAAGATGTAATCACTTCCAAGTGGGTGTTCTCTTGTGAATAAGGCAGGGCTTCAGTAGCACTATTGTGTGGCACTGACACATTATGCCTCGGACGGCTTGTAGAGAGAAAACCTGGTAGAGATCGCTTGTAGGTTGGATGAAAGCATCAAAGTTAAAGAAAACAGTTCCCAGTATACAATGGAAAGCCAAAACAAAGGCTGTGAAATATATCACAGATTGAATATAAGGCTCTGAATTTTGTTCAAAAAATCAATATTATGAGTACAGGTTAGAGGAGACAAAATGATTTATGTGAAAGTAAGCTTATAAAGTTGAATAAATCATGAATTCAACATAAACCAGGAACATGATACAGCTCCTAAAAAGACAAAGGTGATCCTTTTCTCTTCAAATTTCCATCCCTTGATGATTTTCAGATCATCAAACTAGCAAATGCTTGTTTTGCAAGGCGAAACCGAGGGTGGCTTTTGACCTGGTGGTTAAGGTGCTGGTTGGGACATCCACATCCCACATTAGAGCACCTGGGTTCGAGATCACAACTCCAACTTCCTGCAATTGCAGACCCTGGGAGACAGTGATAATGGCTCAAGCAGTTGGGTCTCTGCCACCCACAGGGAGACCTGGATTGAGTTTCTGGCTTATAGTTTTGGCCCAGCCCAGTATTGACTTTTGCAGGCATCTGATGGCTGAACCAGTGGATGGGAGCTCTGTCCATCCGTCTGTCTCTTTCAAAAAAAGTTTTTTAAAAGGTGAAATAAAAATGTTAAAATTATGTGAAAAGGGAATGCCAATTTCTCCATTTCAGTACATGGCCCCTACTCCTCAACATAGAACCATTCCCCAAACTGTTAACAGCAATGAGACTGGGAAGCTGCACATTGGATTTCCATGGTCATGTATTTCTCTGCATACCATATGTCCTGGGAATGACCTTCAAGGTATTTAAAAAAAATATTTATTTATTTATTTGTAAGTCAGAATTACAGAGACAAGGGTAGACAGGGATTTTCCATTCTCTGGTTCACTACCCAGATGACCACAATGGCCAGGGCTGGGCCAGGCCAAAGCCAGGAGACAGGGGCTTCATCCTGGCCTCCCTCATGGATATAGGAGCCCAAGCACTTGAGCCATCTTTTGCTGCTTCCCCAGATTTATTAGCAGGGAGCTGTATCCGAAGAGGAGTGGCCGAGACATGAACCAGCACCCATTTGGGATGCCGGCACTACAGGAGGCAGCTTAGCTTGCTGTGCTACAGTGCCAGCCCCTCCAAGGAATTTTTTCATGCCAGCATTTCCTCTTCTCTAAAATGATACTAATAGTACTCACTTCCCTGAGTTTTTTGACAAATAAAATCAAGCACAGAGCAGTTGGGCCAGGGCAGAAAAAAATTAAGTGGGCCCGATAGCATGAGCCTTTATTCAGAATGTACCAGGAGAGGAGGCGCTGGAAGACTGTCCTGCTTTGGGGAGGAAGGCACTGGTATAACTATAGCTTTAGCAAAATGGGGTGAGCTAGCTTGGCAAGCAGTTGCTCAAAGAAGGCTCATCAAGAGAGAGAAGCTGCTCTTAAGGACCAGGAGCAGTGGGCTGGAGGAAGAGGGAAAGGGAGCCATTGGACCAGCCCTTTGGCGCATCTTGAGTTGCCACATGGAACTTGCTCAATAAACACTTGGGGCTGACAGTGTTGATGCCAGGCTGTTCTCACTGCATCCTGGGCAGACTCTACAAGGGGCTCAGCTCTCTTGGAGAAGGTTGCAGAGGTTCTCTGTGCTCTTGATCCCACACCTGACTCTGGGGCTTGGCAGCATCCCCTATGGAGAAGGTGGGTCTTCCCTGGGCACCCTGGTTCCTTTCCTGGAGCTAAGAAATGGGCCGAATGAACAAGGTAAAGCATGGGGTCGACACATACCTATATATTCAAATTCATTCCTTCACTGCTTTTTGTCCGATTCCCTTTCCTCTCTGAGTTTCTAGTTATTTCATCTGGTCTGAGGCATGCTGACTATTGATCGTATGCTCATTCAAGATAGTTATTTCTGACATAACTTTAAGACAGAAGGAGGCTAAAGATTTTGACATCTATGTTCTTGAGAATTGACCCTTAAAATTCCAAAGCTGAGACTTGCAAGTGTTGTTCTTATTCTATTGTACTAATCTTTTATCTTTTCTAAAAGCTATAACAAAGAATAAGAAGAGGCAATGAAGGGAAGGGCAAATTTAAAAAATAAACAGCCCATCACACATGGCACGTAAGACTTGTTTGCCTTGTATGGGATTGCTTTGATCTTCCTGGAACTTCTTGAACAGCCCTGTAATATTTGTAAGGATGGTTGATGAATCAGCTTTGAGAAGAAAGATTTGAGTTAGAAGCTGGCATTTGGCCTTGTGACAAGTAAGGCTAGGGAAAGAGAAGCTATTTTTTTTTAAAAAAAGTTATACAGTAATTGCTGAATTCTGTTTACAGAGCTTGGCTTTGGAGTCAACTTCCTTCTAAGAATGCTAGTCAATATATACAGGGCAGTTTTCTAATAGCTAGTGCTGTGTATTATAGATTTTTAAGGCATACATTAATTAGGGCCATTATCCTATAACTGAAAAATAGTTAAAATTTAACTTACTTGAATGTTGGCACATATGTTGTTACAACAAAAGCTTCATGGAAAATGGAATTAAAAGATGTTTATTTTGGTCAAAAAGTTTTGAAAATCATACATATGAGAGGGCCTTAAAAAAGTTCATGGAAATGTATTTATGAAAAAAGTATGGTGATTTCAAATTTTTCTTTAAATGTCTGTTTATTTATTTGAAAGAGTTACAGGGAGAGAGAGGTGAGATGTGAGAGAGAGGTTGTCCATCTGCTGGTTCATTCCCCAAAAGGCCACAATTGCCTGAGCTTGGCCAATCCCAAGCTAGAAGCCAGGAGCTTCTTCTGAGTTTTCCACATGTGTGCAGGGACCCAAGGATTTGGGCCGTCCTCTACTGCTTTCCCAGGCCATCACTAGGGAGCTAGATTGGAAATGGAGCAGCCGGGACTTAAACTAGTGCCCATATGGGATGCCAGAGCTGCTGGCAGTGTCTTTACCTGCCACACCACAGTGCTGGCCCCAGCTTTCAAATTGTTTATGCCAAAATAAATTTATCCTTTTTTAAACATTTGTTTATTTGAGAAGCAAAATTGTAGAGATAGAAGGAGAGAGAGTGAGATCTTCCATCTTGTCATTCACTACCCCACATGGCCACAATGACCAGGGTTAGGCCAGGCCAACCCAGGAGCCAGGAGCTTCTTCCAGGTCTCCTGTGTTGGTGCAGGGGCTCAACCACTTGGGCCATCCTCTGCTGCTTTCCCAGGTACATTAGTTGGAAGCTGCATCGGAAGTGGTGCAGCCGGGACTGAAACTGGCACCCATCTGGGCTGTGGCGCTACAGGCCATGGCTTTAACCTACTGAACCACAGTGCTGGCCCCAAATTTATCTTTTAATTCTACTTTCCATAAACTTTGAGGTTCCTGGGTATATCTACTGTAATTTGTTAATCCATCTAAAATTAATCTCTGTTTGCAGTTTTCACAGGGCATTAGCATTTTCACGTTAGCATTTTCATAGTGAAGGTACTGGAGAATGGCTTCAGCATCTCTCTTTGCTTTTCTTGTTTAAGATTATTACCAAGTAAAATACCTATGAGAAAATACAGTTCCAATAAGTTGGAACTTTAGTCACATTTATTCCATTGAAATTTGAATGAAGCAGCATTTCTTAAAATATTTATAAACTAACTTTTATACCATCCAAATTAAAATGTTTCAAGGTAAAGATATTAAGATTATACAGCTACATGATAAAAATAAACCATGGGTAACAGCTTTTAAAATATCCATATCATGCCTGCCCTAAGGAGATATTTTCGCAGTAAATACATTTTACATATGACATTTAAAGCTGTTGATTGGGGAAAGGAAGGATTGGAAGTGAGCAGGAGTCGGAGTACGATTTTTATCTTGGCACTTTCTGTTCTTTATGATCACGTCCGTGAGCCAGCACATGAAGGTGTTCGCAAGGGCCTGGTTGTAGCCTGCTGGGATGCTCACAGTTAAAAATTGCTGAGTTCTGCTTCCCTGCTCCTAACGTCTCCTACTTGCAAAACTTGGGGTATGGGAGTGATGTTTTTATTAGTTTCTGTGAGTGCAGTTGCTTGCAGAAGACTTATAATTTGACTAAAGAGGGAAAAGACATGGGCAGGTATGTCCTGCTGCAGGGAATACTAATACGCCTTCAGTGAAGGCGCATTATGCTTTTATTTCTGACTGTACATTGAATTATTTACACCTTCAAGGCAGCTGATTGAACTGCAGCATCAGTCAATTAGCAAATCAAAAATTTATATGATTCCAATTTAGCATGGAGTCCTTCTCTCTCCCTTTTTTTCTTTTTTAGATTTTCACCCTGACAGTGACAAATTACTCCTCTGCTGGCTGAGATTGGAAATTAAAAGCATTTAGAGTTGCTCATGCATTTATGCTAATGAGAACTTCTGATATGATTTGCATGCAAAAGAGGACAATCTGAAAGCTCATCAGTTTTTCACGCTTCCGCATTTTGATGTAGCAGGATTTTTTCTGTTTTTCTGTGGAGCAAAATTTTTTCTCCAGGAAACAATACTGAAGGTGAACAAAAAGAGTTCTTTTAAGTCAGAAAGTTCTGCCTTTTTTACCCTCCAGATTCTTGTCAAATCCTGTGCTTGCTCTTTCAGAACTGCAGCCCATACTCATTAGCATTTTAGATGTTTATCAAAGGAAGGATCCAGTATCTGCCAAGCAAGATTATAGCTCAGCTTCATTTTCAATTCAGCCAGGGAGAAAAAAAAAGTCCTAGGGACAGACGACAAGAGGGACATGCACCCTGACAATCTTCCTCATACTTACACCCGAATTAATCCCATTTAGAGCAAATTTGATTAATCACCAAGGTAGCACTTTTAACTTTCATAGATGGCACTGACAAATTTTAGGCAGGGTTGAAGTATGAAAGCCCTCCACTGATATTTGTATGAAAGACAGCCACGTTAAAAATGCATACAGAACACTGGAGGGAAAACCTAAATGAGGAAAAATACACTATCCAGAAATTTCTGAAGTGATTTAATTATTCCTGTAGAAACACATTTATTAAACCATTAAGATAGCAAAGAGTGAGTTGAAAGGACGGGAACTATGTAATTAAAAAAAACTTATTTTTCTCTGAAATTAGTCCCTCTCTTGGGATTCTTGTAATTTGGTGAAAGCTAAATGTTACACTGTAAAAATGGAGGGGATGCTGTGGGAATATCATTTTGTCAAGATAAATTTGCTGCCCTCTTCCTGTCGATGGTTATCCTTCAAGGCCATTGTTTACATCTTAATGGAGTTCCAAACTTATTTTGCACCAGCTCTGGAGTGCTGTGTCCCTCACATGCTAACCACACTGTCTGCTCAGAGAATCCAGGAGGATCCTTCTGTTCTACATGCGCATCCTCTTAGTTCCCTAAGATGCTGTGACGAGGAGTCCATGGAATGGCCTTTGGATATGAGGCTTGCTTTCACAATGAAAGCGACCGCAGTCTATTTGCTTGCATCTGTTGTGTGGGAGCTGCTCTCGCAGACAGAAACGTGGACCTGTGGACTGTCCTGGCAGCCGAAAGCATTGCCTAGACTTGGGAATGCATCTGGATCACTTGCTGTTTGCCTGCTAGCCCTGTACTATGGCACCATTCCCTGTCTCCACTCCTCTTTCAGAGCCTTGGATTTCCATTCTACATTACATATAGATTAATTCAACATTGTTTATTTCCCCAAGCATGGTGGATCCCCTAGACCAAGAATTCTATTTTGGATACTAGCTAATATTGACCAAATGGCACATTAACTTTAGCTGAGAGACTCCTGGCTTTGAATCCTCTCACTGTCTCTTAATGACCAGCTGGGCCAGCTGATGGTTCAGCTTATTCCCTACCAGAATAGGGGATCAGATTCAGGGAGATTATTATCTCTCTGGGGTGCGGGGAGTGCTGTGGACTGAATTGTGGCCTCTTCAAATTCCTCTGCTGATGCCCTGATCCTGCAATGTGACAGTAGAGACAGGGTGAAAGGAGGTCATAAGGTTAGATGAGCTCATAAGTGTAGGATTCTGACTCTGAAATGAGTGGCCTTATCCAAAGAGATACCAGAAAACTCTGTCTCCCTATCTTGGAAGGGCACAGTGAAAAGATAGCTCTCTGCACTCCCAGAAGTGGGCCCCCATCAGGAAAAAAAAGTCGACGGGCACCTTAATCTTGGAATTCCCTGCCTCCAGAACTGGAAAGTAAGTTCCAATTCAAGCCACACAGTCTAGGATTCTTCTGTCAAGGCAGCTCCAGCCGACTGCTACAGGAAGGGAGATAAGAACTATACTATTTCTAGACTTGGAAGTGCATCAGTAGGTGTGATCTGTTATGTTCCTTGCATGCACATGACCTAACATGACAACTTTATGAAATAAATTTGATCGGTTCTCCTCCTTGACCATTTAATTTAACTAATATATCATCTTTGCATGAAAATATAAGTCACTATTCAATGGTAGATAATTCTGTTCACTATGGATAGAATCCTGTGCAATGAAGTAAGCAACGAACAGAGTTTTTGCAGTAGGGTTTCTTCTAGGACTCCCAGGCAGCTCTGAATCCCCTCTGCCTATGCAGCAGTTATAGGGAGAAGACCTTTCCACAAATATAAAGAACAATTATTTGTAGTCTTGGAGGGGAGTCACATAATCTTAAGCCCAAGAGTTCTTATCACCATCCAGTGGCTAACAGGAAATAATGAGCCGGAGGTAGAGCCTTTGTTACTTGCTAGCTGCATGCTCTTTAGTTTTGAGAAGTTGCATAAAGAGACTGAGAAATCCCTGTAAGTAGGAATGTCAGTCCTGCCATGGACATTACCTTGGCATTTTCCTGAAAGAGTTTCTGTTTTTCTTTTTAAAGTGTTATGTATAAAGGAAAGGATGGACAACTATCTACCCAAAAGGCATGTGTGTGTAGGGGTGTGTGTGTAGGGGTGTGTGTGTGTGTGTATTTCCAAGAAAACAAAAATAACATCTGGAGCTACCTCTGGATCCTGGGTGACTAATTTATCTTTTGGTATCTAAGGCAGTATTAAGGGTAGGGCACTGTGAAGCTGAAGGGGCTTCTACAATGGGAGTACAGCCAGGAGGAGGCAGTGGCAGGGGCATCTGGACAATGGCATGGCTGAGACAATGGACAGAAATACCGAATGAATTCCCCACTCGGTTTGGCTTTGCTGGAAAACTATCTTTTAACTCTATTTTATGTCTTCCTCTGGCATGTGATTTTTAAATTTTTATTGTATATTTTTAATTATATATAGTGAACAATCAGCAGTATTTATGGCAAGCGTATTGAATCTGAATATTAACTGCTAAATGTGGGTGTGTATAATCCCATGAAGCTGGGGTATTTTGCAGATGAGGGTTTGTAGACTTGGAGAACTGCCCAAGGCTCTGAGTATCTGTCCATGGCATAGTAAGAACTAACATGGGGCCAGCGCCGCGGCTCACTAGGCTAATCCTCTGCCTTCCGGCGCCAGCACACCGGGTTCTAGTCCCGGTCGGAGCACCGGATTCTGTCCCGGTTGCCCCTCTTCCAGGCCAGCTCTCTGCTGTGGCCCAGGAGTGCAGTGGAGGATGGCCCAAGTGCTTGGGCCCTGCACCCCATGGGAGACCAGGAGAAGCACCTGGCTCCTGCCATCGGATCAACGCGATGCGCCGGCTGCGGCGCGCCGGCCGCGGCGGCCATTGGAGGGTGAACCAATGGCAAAAGGAAGACCTTTCTCTCTGTCTCTCTCTCTCTCTGTCTACTCTGCCTGTAAAAAATAAATAAATAAATAAAAAGAACTAACATGGGCCTTGGGGCCTTGCCTGGCTCTGAAGGTGACACTGATGTTAGTGACACAGGGTTGCTCCCTGTGCATTCTCAGATGCGATATTTGAGAGAGTCCTTGTATTTTCCACTCTGGAAAGATGTCAGCTTACCAGGTTCTATGAAGTGCATGGAAGTGCACAGAGCAGTGTTGACTCAGCATTTTGTGTTACCTCTTTTGGCTGCTCCTTTGAGGCGGTTATTACAAAGAAAAGCATCCCATTAACGATGCAGATCAGGTTCTTTGACCCCTGCTTTATCAGTGCAGATTCCCGCCCAGGTTAAGACAGGCTGTAGCGACTGCACTAATGCTAATCACAGAACATCTTTCTGGCATAGCAAGAGTCCCACCTTTAACATTCTAATGAATTCTCCTAAGGTATAACAGCAGAAACTCCTCTGTATCCCAGACCCAGCTGATCATTCACTCACTGAAGGCTTTTGAATGTGCTTATGCTCAGAAAGCTGTGCAAACACTACTAGATCTTTAGAACACGTGCTTTGGGGGCACAATTCTTCTGCTTTGACAAATTACAATGATAGTTTTGCCAGATGGAATATGGACTCCCTAAGGATATGTGAGAGCTGCTAAGGACTCTGCAAAGCCAGCAAAACTTGTTCCACTTGGAACAGAGAGGTGATAGTCCGAAGTCAAATAGAGGTGGTACCAACAACTGCTTACACACAGGAAACCCCCTTTACAAAGGAGTCCCAAGACACAATGCATTTAGACTTTTGAAAATGTCAGGAGTTGAGGACAGCAGAGAGCAGCAGCAAACATAACCTTTCTGGTAGCCCTGAATACTGACAGAAGTGGTGTGCTTTTGTGGGAAATGCATTGTACTCATCTCATTGTCTTCAACCAGCCATTGTTCCAAATGCAAAACTTTTGTGCCAGCGAAGTTGTGTTGCTGTGTGAACTTGGATCTGGCAGGATCAGATCCAAGTTTAGCTGGCACAGGGAAGCTTTCTGTAACGTGAAAGAAAAGTAATACAAGGCAACTCTACTGTGTGGAGACTTCAGATTGTGACTGGATACCTCGTTCTTTTAAAACAAGATAGAACACCGGTATTCTCTATCCACAACAATAATCTTTCTACACTTTGAGAAGACTTTTCTATTTTCATTCTTACCATTTTAACATAAGATGTTAGTAATAGGGGAAACTGGGTGTAGGGTATATGGGAACTCTTTGTACTACTTCACAGGTTTTGTTTTGTAAATTATAAACAATTCTAAAATGAAATGAAAAGTTAAAAAATTGGGTTTGTTAATTCCAAACAAGTGATATTGATAATTAACAGTGCCCCAGGAGGTTTCAGTGGGCTTCCCTGCATTGTGTATGGGTAAGATGTGACCTGCCGTTCACAGATGTAGTAGTACAGAATGTTTGAGAGAGTAGTGTTGATAAAATATTTTGGATTCACAAACTCTAAAATTTAGATTTATATTCTATTTTGTTTTTCTAAATACAATGCTTATATTTTGACAGTTGAGTAAAATCTATATGTTCATATTTAATTTTTATTGACATTATTAGTTCTAATGAATTTCTGTAAGACTCAGAAGTTTTCCTTGCATAATAATCTAATCTCCCAAAGGTTGATATAAAAAAAGGTTGATATTTTTTATAAAATATAAAAAAAAAATAGTTGACAGACTAGGCAGCAGTCAGCAGGCAGTTCTAGGTAAGCCACTTCTTGCTTTATATCATCAAAACCTTCACAAACCTTACTCTAGAAATAATTTTTGGGTGATCTTGGCTTCCACATTTTATCTCACAGGATTTCCTTTGATTCATGTGTGTAATTCATAGTTTAGTCTCAAGAATTCTGAAAGCAGATTGATTCCATCCCTAAATATAAAGCATAATTAATTGATAATACTTTCCAAATTACTCCAAATTCATCATGAATCTGATTCTTGAAATATTAACATTGTTTTAATGAAGAATGATCTTTAGCTTTCAAAAAATATTTGAAAGGGAGATAGAGATAGATATAGATAGATAAGACAGATTAGGTAGATGATAGATAGGTGGATGGTATATAGATAAATAAATCCCTTCTATTAGGATTTCACTGCCCAAATAACCACAATGGCTGGAGCTGGGCCTAGGCTGAGCCTGGAAGCCAGGAATGCAATTCTGGTCTTCCATATGGGTGGGAGAAGAATTATTACTGGAGCCATTGCTGCTGCCTCCCAAGGCCTGCATTTGCAGGAATCTGGAATCAGGAGCCAGAGATACAAATTCAGGCTCTCAGCTGTGGAATGTGGATGTCTTAACTGCTTAGGTTAAGTGCCTGCTCTGATCTTCAGATTTTATCATTAAGTATAGAAAATTTAGCAGTGAGAGAGAGATGCTGTGTTATCTATCATATGAGATCTTTGTGGCTGCCATCTTAATAGAAGTTCATATCTTCTACCTCTCAATTGGATGGGGGACTCTTTTTCATGCTAAAGATCTGCGCTTTGGGAATGCTTCCTACTGAAACACAGGCAGAAGAAATATTAGCTAACTGGTATATGTCCTCATGGAAATGGCAGAAGCTCCACAGAGAAATCCTCAATGGGTAATTCTATTTCTTCTGTTATATCTTTCCAAATGTATAATTCCGTTTCTCCTTCTGTTATTTCTTTATTCTCTTATTCACGAAAGCAAGACAAATAACCAAATGCAAGGTCACAGAGTAGTGACGTACATGCCCTGGTCTCCCTGAGGCTGCGGCAACTGTGTGGCTGTGTACTAGTAAAGGGGAGAGACAGTCATGACCAGTCAATCCATTTCTGCCTGAATCAGCTTTGGGAATCATGTGTCTGCAATCAGTAATCTTGCACAATCTTCATTGAAGTATTAATAATATTATCATCATCATTTTACAAAATGGGAGACTGGGACAGGGAGAAGAATTAGTAACTTGATAAAGATGACAGTTACTAAAAGGGAGAGCTGTGATTCAAACTGTGTAGCCTGGCACCAGAGTCCCATATGGCTGCTTGAAGTACCAGTTTCTTTCTTTATATAAGTTTGTGTGTGTATGTGTGTGTGTGTGATATTATATCACACATATATATAATGTGTTATTTTCTAGTGATCCCTGTTAAATATAAGAGTGGGAATAAGAGAGGGAGGAGATGTACAATTTGGGACATGCCCATTCGGACTTGCTCCAAATGGTGGAGTTAGAAATGTGCCAGGGGATCCCAATACAATCCCATCAAGGTTGCATGTACCAGTGCCATCTCACTAGTCCAAGTGATCAATTTCAGTTCACAATTGATCACACTGATAGGTCTAAGAGTCAAAGGGATCACACAAACAAGACTAGTGTCTGCTAATACTAACTGATAGAATAAAAAATGGAGAGAACGATCCAACATGATAAGCGAGATACATAGCAGACTCATAGAATGGCAGATGTCCTAAACAGCACTCTGGCCTCAGAATCAGCCCTTAAGGCATGTGGATCTGACTGAAGAGCCCATGAGAATATTTTAGGCATGGAAAGCCAAGACACTCTGTCAAAAAAAAAAAAAAAAAAAAAAAAACAAAACAAAAACCAAAAACCTAAATACCTCAATGAAAGATCTCTGCGAGTGAGATTCCAGTCGAAAGAATGGGGCCATCAAAGAGGGAGGTACCTTTCTCTGAAGGGAGGAGAGAACTTCCACTCTTACTATGACCTTGTCTAAATAAGATCAGAGTTTGTGAACTCAAGAGGCTTCCATAGCCTTGGCAACTCATGGCTAGAGCCTAGGGAGATTACTGATGTCATAAATAAGAGTGTCAAATTGTTAAGTCAACAACAGGAGTCACTGTGTACTTACTCCTCATGTAGGATCTCTGTCCTTAATGTGTTTTCCAATGTGAATTAATGCTATAGCTAGTACTGAAACACTATTTTACACTTTATGTTCTGTGTGGGTGCAAACTGATAAAATCTTTATTTAATATATACTAAATCAATCTTCTGTATATAAAGATAATTGAAAATGAATCTTGATGTGAATGGAATGGGAGAGGAGTGGGAGATCGAGGGTTGTGGGTGGGAGGAAAGTTATGGGGGTGAAAAGCCATTGTAATCCATAAACTGTACTTGGAAATTTATATTTAGTTAAAAAAAATGGACCAAGGTTACCAGAAGTAACTAAAATTGGAATAGTTATCATAGGAGTGAAGTGCTTCTACAGTCAAGTGAGATGAGGTGAAATGTAAGGTGATATGCCAGTGGCAGGTCTGAAAGTCAGGAGATGTATATGAGGTTACCTCAAAAAGTTTATGGAAAATGGAATTAAAAGGTAAATTTATTTTGGTGCATAATTTTTTCATAGTACACATTTTTAGGAAATTTTGAGGATACTTTTGTATGCATGGGTTTCAGAAAACCTTTTGCACAAAAATAAATTTATGCTTTAATTCCACTTCTATGAACATTTTGAATTACCCTCCTGTTTCCTGTAAGTGGGAGGAGGCATTAACTAAAATAAGGCACTGTCACATGCATGCACAATAAAAGCTTTGCAATCTGGAGAGAACCACAAAGAAATTGTGCAGAAAGTACATTGGGGAGATATTTCAGATGATGATGGTGTGGAAGATCTCAGGAAATACTAGCACAAATCTGGGCCAAGATTTATAAAAAGATGTCGTCACAGAATTGATTCAAAAAGATACTTTAGGGAAGAAAGCAGGGAAGGACAGCACACTTACCTCTGAGGATCATTCATTAGAAATTATTGCTGGGGCCACTATTTTTGTGTAGCAAATAAAGCATTGGCATCCCATATAGCTACCGGTTCCAATCCTTCTCCTCTACTTACAATCCAGCTCCCTGCTAATGTGCTTTGGGAAGTAGCAGAAGATGGCCCAAGTTGTTGAGCCTGTGCAACCCATGTGGGAGATCTGGAAGAAGCTCCTGGCTCCAGGCTTGAGACTGGCCCCGCTCTAGCTGGTATGCCATTTGGGGAGTGAGCCAGCAGGTGGAAGACCTGTATCTTTCCTTCTCTGTTTGTAACTCTGCCTTTCAAATAAATAGATACATCTTTAAAAAAAATGGAAAAATACTACAAAGCAGAAATACAAAAACTCAAAGAAAAAATGGTTGGACAATAGTAAGAGTTAAAGCATGACAGAACCGGAGGAAAGAAAGAGTAAAAATAACCAGTGTAGATACAGAAAGGAAAGAGTAAGTTGTCTAAAAGAAAATATCCACATAATAATATAGATAGTGAACAAAATAAAAATCTATACACATATTTGAACAGATTAGAGAGAGAATTCCAAATGTGGTTACAAGGCAAAGGAGGTGCAACATATACATAATTGGAGTCTGAGAAAAGCAGCAACAATGGAATAGCACGTACATTTCAAAATATAATTCAAACATTTTAAAACTAAAAATAAAATGGTGTTTAATGATCTGTGTTTAAAAGATACCAAGCATGGTAAGGGAAAGAAACCTAAGAGGGTCAACACTAACTTATGATGTCTAATACTTACTGGCCTATAAAGAGAAAGCAACTGAGTTACAAACAGGTTACAATATGGGTCAGTTTTTTCAAGTCATATTTAATTCTGGGTATGCATATACAATCATAAAAAACTATTGTGCCACTACTATATTATATCAAATATAATGGCAAGAATAGAATTCTAGACATGGATGCCTTATATGTAGGTATTTAAAGATAATGGTATCACGCCATAGACAGGAGTGTCAATTTGTAAAGTCAACAACAGGAGTCACTGTGCACTTACTCCTTATGTAGGATCTCTGTCCTTAATGTGCTGTACATTGAGATTTAATGCTATAATGAGTACTCAAACAGTATATTGCACTTTGTGTTTCTATGGGGGTGCAAACTGTTGAAATCTTTACTTAATGTATACTAAACTGATCTTCTGTTAAAAAAAAAAAAGAAGAAATTAGCAATTCCCAACTTGACTCTCGCTGGGATTAAACATGACAATAGGTCTGATCTGATTTCATCATCATTTAAAAAATCATCTATTATTTTTCATTTTATGTTTCTGTGTGGGAGCAAACTGTTGAAATCTTTACTTAATGTATACTAAGCTGATCTTCTGTATATTAAGATAATCGAAAATGAATCTTGATGTGAATGGAAGGGGAGAGGGAGTGGGAAAGGGGAGGGTTGCGGGTGGGAGGGACGGTATGGGGGGGGGGAAGCCATTGTAATCCATAAGTCGTACTTTGGAAATTTATATTCATTAAATAAAAGTTAAAAAAAAAAGATAATGGTATCACAAACCTGTCAATCTGATAGATTCTTTTACTGAGTGGTTGAGAAAAAAATGATGTTGATTCCATACTTCATTATACATTTTAAATGAATGTGAAAAATATGATCATGAAATTTAAAACATGAAATAATTCCTTAAAATGATACCACAGTCTAACTATAGATCATAAATTTGAAGCTGTAAAACCAAAATTTGATAGAACCTGCATAAAAATAAAGATACTGTGCATAGCTATAAAAGAACATAAGTCAGAAGACAAATTATTAAAATGCATATTCAACTCAACTAGTTTAATTGTTTATTTAGCCAAAAGCAAGTGTTAAATTTTTTCAATTTTTTTTCAATTTTTTGCCTTTTTTATGATTATCATGACTTATAGATAGATAGATGGATAGACAGATAGATAGATAGCATATGAATTAAGTTCATGGAGATTACCCTACAAGGCCATTCTTCTTACATATCAGGCTGGAATCAGGAAAACGGACACCATGCCTGAGTAGGCCACGAGTGAGAACTAGTGACAGATGTGTTGAGAGTGTTGAAGTGGATGCTGAAGGAGCTCCCAGGTTGCACTGATAGGAGCCATCCCATCCTCAAACTGCAGAGACAAACAGAAGGGCTCCTGCTGATGGATCCTAGCAGTGAACCTAATTGGGGGTAGTTTATCCAGACCAGCCAAACGGGGACTTCTGGAGAGGGGCTAAAACTGCTGCAGAGGCTTTCAGATGTGAGGAGTTTGGAGAATTAATGGATTTTCTGCAACTTTTGTCCTCCAGTTTCCTGCCAGTACTCGCCATGGATCAAACCTCAACAGAAGCCAGTATACAAGGGGACCAAGGAAATAGAGTTTTCAGCTTGAGGTCCTTCCCTACAGAGCAGAGCAAGAGGGCAGTCATGGATTTAGACCATGTGCGCTCGTGCCCTGGGGTGAACTGTGCTACCTGTGATGTAATAGTGTTTCAATACTTAATATATCTTGTTTATATTTTACTTTGGGGTTTGGCCTCTGTGTTCCTGCGATTGCTTTTACATTTTGGCATGTGTGTTTATTTTGCCAAGTTTGGTGATAGGGACATACTCCCCGTATTATAGGCTCTGTAGAATAATTTGAGGAAATCTGTGTAAGTTTCTGTCTTCTGGAGTGTGGAGATGATCTTGCTATTGACAGTCTTAATTATTTTCTAATTTATTAAAAATTGTTTATTGAATTTTAACTATATCCTTTGTTATAAGGATTTATTCTCACTGTTATTTAAATATATATGGTTTTTGTTTCTTTTGTTTTTACTCAGGTCATTTTACCAGAAATTGGTTTATTACATTGTTCTTTGAAGCTTTAAAATAAAAGTTTCTGTTCCATTGGCAATGGCCACTTCCTTTCCCTTTCCATATAATTCTTTTCTGCATTTATTCTTATTTAGTCCTCTTGAATTTAACATATTTCATCATCCTGAATTCACTTATTGTAAGTCAGTTTAATTTTATGCGTATTAAGACTTTTTCTCCAAATACTGCTTAGTCAATATCTCATGGATTATGATAAGTAAGTCTTTATCATTTATTTTAAGTTAATTAAAGCCTTATTTTCTTTCCCCTTTCTCTTATGTAAACTTTAAAATTTTTAAATGTTTACACATTAGAAAAATGCTGAACATGACATCAATAGCTACTTGCCTACAGCAAAGATTACATAAAACTAACACTCAATTCTTTTTTTTTTTCACTTTTCTCTTGCTTCATAGGGCAGACATAAATCATGCCATGTAATTTTTTAACAAGCTTTTGAAACCAAAAGCCATAAATTGCTATTTTGAACTTTAAATTTCCAAAATTTTATTAGTACACATCATTTTATAAATTCTCACTTAATACTAGCATTTTTAGAGTTAATCGTGTATGTTGATATTCATGAATTTTATTTATTCATTTAAAATGGTATATAGTAATTATATAAGCAAGCCTCACCTCTCTTTGGGCAAGTGATGACAAGGGAGTCACACTGAACATTTATAATGCAATGGTAGTGGCACTAATTTTCTAAGATGGCAAGGGATTGATTTTAACGCGCATATGTACTTAATGAACATATGGCCTTGGCCTTCAAATCTCAAAAAAGTCAAACTCCATACAAAAGTACTGAACTCCTACAGAAAATTACCTGACTTGGTGGGAAGATTTTATGAAGAGGGTGAAGAATTTGGACATTCTGTACATAATGTATTTCATTGCCTCTTAGCTGCATAGGAAGTTCAAAGGAATTTACAAATTCACTTTCATGCTCCTTTCTTCTCAATTTAAAGTAAAATCTCTATATTTTACATTGTTGACCTAGACTTTATTGATATTCTCTTTGATGCAAAGGTATTTCACTATGGCATACCTACAAAATAATGAATCTGAAAGCGTGTCCAAGTAACTGCAGCATAATTGGCTATGAAATGAAGGAAATTCTGATAACCAACAGTTTAAGCTGATTCACCAACACACACTCATTTCAGTCTTTCTTTTTAAAAATACTCATATAGAAGTTTTAACATTTCACTGCAGAGTATTTTGGAAAGCTATTTTATGAATACTCGTAGGAAATAGTTACCAGTTTACTGAGTACCAGAGGGTCCCAAATCCATCTTTCCCATGTGAGTAAGCCCATTTGATACCTAATTAGTATAATGCTAGAGTCTTAATATTACATGGTGATCAATTTTTATAACCAGTAGAGAAAGTTCTAAAGTTTTTTAAAGCTTCATACATCAAGCAGTGTTATATCCCATTCTAACTCTTTTTTTTTTTTTAATCAAGGAATCGATAGACCATAATAAAGGATTGGAATGGACTCATTGCTGATCTTGTGCAGTTGCAAACATTAAACAAAAAGAAAATTTTTAAAGAACTATAGTGTCCCCTTTACAGAGATGCCTATATAATATTAACTTTCCTATCTCTAGCAAATGAAACTGTAATGTTATCATATCCTGCTTTTGTCCCAGTGGTGCATTTGGGGACCTATCTACAAAGTACAAACAAGAACAAACTGAATGAAAGGTGAACATCAAAGTGTACAGCATGCGATGGGTCGAGGAGGATACTTAAAAAAAAAACACGCCACATATAAGCAATTGTGCGGGGACAGGAGGGCAAGAAAGGGTGTAAGGGGAGGCAGTGTCATCACCTGATAGAGCTCACTGAACAGATGCTGATGGAGAGAAGTTTGGTGTCTAAAAGCACAGGAAACACTCTGAACAGTGCTTGGAGAGGAGGCAATGATTTTCCTTCTGATGTCATAATGGTGGTTCTGACTTTTAAATTAAATTTATTTTTAAATTTGCATACAGTAGAATCCATTCTTTATGGTGTAACTCTCCTAAATTTCAATATATGTCAGTGGCACCGACACATCACTGCTGCCACCTGTCTAAATAAAGTCAGCGGTGAATGAACACAAACACACATACCCAGCAACCTTCACAAAATGTCATGGGATTTTCTGGCCCCACACACAAAAGACCAGAACACTCATTGAAAAGAGGACAATGGTGATCTTGTTAACATTCTGGAGATCTCCAAGGGCATAGTAAGATTGTCCCGCCCCAGAGAGCGTCCCTTTTGTCCCAGTGACAGCAATTTATACGCCTGCAGCGCTGTGACTCTGCACCAGCCTCATTTGAATTACTGTTTTGATGACTTACACGTTAAGGTTTGCTGGGACTCCTTGTCACCAAGATTTGTACCACGGAGATAAATACTAGTGAGTTAAAATTCACTACCTTTTCAGTTAACTCTCTTATCATGAAAGAGGATCCTGCTAACCTGGAAAAGACCCCTTGGAGGGAGTCCTGGAACAATATTGGATTGTGGAGCTTGCATCGTGTCATTATTTTTTTATATAACTCTGCATAGGCATAAGTAAAAATATTGTGATGGTCTCATCAGAAATTCCACGGTTAAATTATTTTCAAATAAATAATGTAAAAGATGACAAACTCCCTTTTCATCCATGAGAATCCTTCTTAGAGACAGGATTAAAAGATTTTAGAAGATCCGAGGGAAAGTCAGTCTATTTATAGGCACAGTAAGGCTCTTAGGCACCATGTAATGCACAAGTGAAAGATATACCCCATTGGTGTATGCCCATATCGGTCCAAATCAAATGGGAATGTTTGAATTCTCTCCCCCCTTTCAAATGCCAAGATGCAATATAGTGGAATGCAAGTGGGACCTATCAAGGTAGTTATCATAGAAGTTGACTTTTTAATGGAAGGTTGGTGAGGCTACCATTCTTTTATCTATACAGCATTGAGAATCTGGTTACTGGTTCATTATATATTCAATAATCACAGCAACAGCAGTACTGGACTTCGGAACATAGTATTATTTTACTGAGTGCAGCTCTAGAGTTTTTGTTTTTGAAGAGATGCATTATTTGTATTTATTTTCCCAATGATTAATTGTTTTAATATGGCTTATTCATATACAGGGTGAGCTCAATTTGCTGCCCTGCCCAGCTAACTACCACTGCTTCCTAAAACTCAGCTAGGGTCGTTCCATAGGTTGCGGTATGTCCCCACCTGTGTGTGCACAAAAGAGAGGAGGGTCCCTAGGACAGCAACTCCAGGAGGCGTTTTTGTTGAGTGAAGCACTTCCAATTTTCCTAGTAAAAGACCCTGGCTTTGCCCCCTTGTAATACTACTGACAACTCGCATGTGCGTGGCAAGGAGCTGATTTTCCCTGTATGGGGAAAAAGAGGCTCAAGCAGTCTGGATTCGCCAGCTGTTAAACATATAGATTAGAATTAGATCGGAGTGAAGACTCTTGCGCAAGCCAACATTTTTCATACAGCTCTAATGAGCCCCTATTGTATCGGTAAGCCTTGACCTCTAAAGCTCTTAAGTTTGTCCTGGTGCTCTGTTTGTAGGAGACACGGAGGAAATTGTGAATTCAGGTTAACTCTCCTGTAAACACAAGTGAACTATAGGAGCAGCCCCAGCTGACTCTGGGAGAGCGACTAGGGAAATCTGTGGTTGTTAAGTACTGTCCTGCGTCAGAGGATGTCTCAGAGATGGTTTCTGGGGATGCATTTAATCAGTCTTTTATCCCTTCTTATGTGAATGGGGCCCAGGCTATATGTGTGAATGAGATTTTGATTGCAAGCTCTCTTGAGGGGGCAATACAGTTATATTATACTTTTTATGCAGCAATCCATGGTAAATGTTATATCAAAATAATTGGACACATGATTAATAGCTCATAAATGTCCACTTAGCACAGGGTGGTAGTTTTGAAGGAAGTGTCTGCCCTCCATTGAGAGTTGAGTTTTGGTCCAGCATCACTGAATGTACCCAGGAGATTGTATTTTTCTGAAACAAAGAAAAGATACAGGCCGGCGCTGTGGCTCAACAGGCTAATCCTCCGCCTAGCGGCGCCAGCACACCAGGTTCTAGTCCCGGTTGGGGCGCCGGATTCTGTCCCGGTTGCCCCTCTTCCAGGCCAGCTCTCTGCTGTGGCCAGGGAGTGCAGTGGAAGATGGCCCAAGTGCTTGGGCCCTGCACCCCATGGGAGACCAGGAGAAGCACCTGGCTCCTGCCATAGGATCAGCGTGGTGTGCCGGTCGCAGTGCGCCGGCCACGGTGGCTATTGGAGGGTGAACCAACGGCAAAGGAAGACCTTTCTCTCTGTCTCTCTCTCTCACTGTCCACTCTGCCTGTCAAAAAAAAATATAGAAAAGATACAATGTATGAGGGTACTTCAAGATGTTCATGGAAAAATAATATTTAAAGATAAGTTTATTTTGGGGCAAACATTTTTTCGTAGTATACATTATTCATGAACTTTTTGAATATTACTTATGCATGGATTTCAATTATTTTTTTGCAGGGTAGTATCTTTTAATTTCATTTTCCACAAACTTTTAAAAGTTCCCTACTGTTCTCAAGGTCTGAAAGAATGCTCAGTGATAAACCAATCTTGAATTTCCTCTGCCTCTTTAGAAATGTTATCTTCATCCACATGAAAATGTCTGTCAGTGACAGAATGGTACGTTTTTAACTCCAGCCCTTTATGTGTCTCAAACAGAAATTCATCAATGGCATCTGATAAATGTTTAGCCCTGTTAGATTATCTTTTTACCCAACTCACATAGACTGCCTGGCACAGTCACCTATGGTCTGCTAAGTGAAGGAATAAATTAACCAATGCCCAAATTCCCCGTAAATATTACCAGACTTCAAACTCAACCTTCTTTTGCTGGTAGATGAATTTTTTTTTTTTTTTTTGACAGGCAGAGTGGACAGTGAGAGAGAGAGACAGAGAGAAAGGTCTTCCTTTGCCATTGGTTCACCCTCCAATTGCCGCCGCGGCCGGCTCACTGTGGCTGGCATGCCGCGCTGATCCTATGGCAGGAGCCAGGTGCTTCTCCTGGTCTCCCATGGGGTGCAGGGCCCAAGCACTTGGGTCATCCTCCACTGCACTCCCGGGCCAGAGCAGAGAGCTGGCCTGGAAGAGGGGCAACCGGGACAGAATCCGGCGCCCTGACTGGGACTAGAACCCGGTGTGCTGGCACCGCTAGGTGGAGGATTAGCCTATTGAGCCGCGGCGCTGGCCGGTAGATGAATATTTTATGAGACTGTGGGGCAAATGTCCAATATCCCTTGTTCATAGCCATTGAAAATAAACAAAGGCAAGTAACTACCAGACTACAGAGGGCTTGATTGACTTACACAATGTTCTGTTTCTGAAATGAACAATTGGGATTAGGACATGGCTTGGCATAGAACTGTGAGATCCTGGTCCAAAGCAAGAGCTCTTATTTCTCATGTCCTTCTTTTTCCACATAACCCTATCAACGACCAGTTATTTCAAAATCCAATTTTGACTCATGAGCAGTGCTCCAGTATTCATAAATCTGGACTCCACAGGGGTGTGGCACCCCACAACCATGGCAGTAAACAGGCAGGAAGACAAAGTTTACCTTTGATTTGGTTTCAAACAGAAATTTAGAAAAGATGACTGTCTAGTTAAGGAAGTATGATGACTACTGATAACAGGGATCTGAAAAAAGCATACCCTACCTGAACTGATAGAATAGAATTGTAAATTTTTTGTTTACATATTTATTTATTTATTTATTTGAAAGGCAGAATGAAGGAGGTGGAGGTAATAGGGGAAGGAAGAGAAAGAGACAGACAGAAGAAAGAGAATGAATGAGAATGAGAATGATTTTCCATCTGTTCACCCAAAATGCTTGCAAGAGCCAGGTCTGAGCCAGGCTGAACCCAAGAGCCAGGATATTTGCGTCTCCCACATAGGCAGCAGGGACTCAAGTACTTGGGTCATCATGTGTTGCTTTCCAAGGTGCATTAGGAAGAAGGTGTATTGGAAGTAGAGTATCCCGGGCTCCAACCAGCACTTCCAAATGGGATGTTGTGTCACAAGTCGTGGCTTAACCCACTACATCACAATGCCAACCTCTACTGTATATCATAAAGAAGACACTTAATACTTTTTACTTTTTTTCACCCAATCTAATTAGCAGATTAACTAGAAAATTTCACTGCCTGATAATATAAAAATCAGTGGACTTTTATGATTCTAAACTAAATGTGGCAGCACTGAAGGGTGTAACTGATTGCTTAGCAGTAGCTTTCCTCATGTAGCCAACCTCAAGGTCTGTAAGAATGTTTAAAATGTTCCCTACTTTTCCTTTAAAGGCAAAATGCACTGCTCAGTTAAGCAAAAAAACAAAAACAAACAAACAAAAAAACCATAAAATCCCCCTACCAGAGCATACATACCAAAGGTTGTGAATAGAAGATTTCATGTCAAAAGCTGAAAAGACCAGTGACAGGAAGATACCAAATTGCAGTTGACTATTAAATACCATTGTAAATCCAGGGCTAAGAAGTTTGAAGAACAACAAATTCAGCTGGAGATAACACATTAATAAAGAAAACCACTAGACTGAGGGTCCAGAGACCTGCTTGTTAACTCTCTGATGGAAAAATTAACTTGTTGAGACATTTCCAGTGGAAAAGGGAGACCCCACAAGGGAAGATGCAGGATTGAAGGATAGGTGTATTAGAATTATCCACACCAGTTTTGGATTCATAAGTATATGTAAAATGTAATAATACATCTGTATGAGAGATAGGGATGGGGTTAAAGAATTGCCTCTTGTAATTGTGGAGCTGGCGGGTCTCAAATATGCGGTGTAGGCAGTAGGTTGGACATACAGTTGAGAGTTGCTGTTGTGATCTTAAAGCTGAATTTGCCCTTCTTTGGAAACCTTGGTCTCTGCTCTATGGCCTTTAACTGTTTGGATGAGGCACACTTAGTTATCAAGAAAATGTTTTACATAAAGTCCACAGATTAATTGTATACCCTTGTAGAAAAATATCTTCCTAGCCTCATCTAGGCCAGTTCGTCTACATTGTGTTTGACCACATATCTGGGCATCAGAGCCTAATAAAGCTACAAAGTGGACCATCCTCATAGTCCTCAAGAGGTTTGCCAGAAGACTGAATTCCAAGAGGCAGTCTGGGTATATTCAAGTCTTTATCACATGCGAATTAGCTACCTGGTTTTGTCAACAGCTTAATAGCTATTCAGCTCTCAAAATTGAAATGGGAAGGCCAGTTTATGACTTGAAGTATACCTGTCATACATATGAAAATACTTGTCTGGCATAACAAGCATATTCTCTTTGTGTAGACACAACTACTTAAAAGCCAAATTGCAATGGGGAATTTGTTAAGTGAGAAAGACATCTCAACAGAAGACCATGAACTTCAAATATTTAATACAACAAGGTTAAGACGGGTTGACTTATTCGTCTCCACAGCAGGAATATCATTGCCAATGGGATTGGAGTGATGCTAAATATGTCTTTGGCTAAATATTTCCCTGACCAGAGAGGACCCAGATATACTGAAAACCCTTTTCTTTTCCAGGCCTTCTTTGCAGATACCTTCCCTTTTGATTGATGTGTTTTTATAGCTTAATATATTTAATCATGTTAAGTTTTACATATCTGACATTCATTCTCAGCCTATTTTTTTCTGATATGTTAATTCTCAGAGGTCATTATCATGCCCTAAATATTACAATTTTGATATTTGTATCATTTACCAAGGATCCTAAGTGTTTACTAAGGAATAGAGAAATAAATGGACATTTGACCCCTAAACTTAAAGTCCAGAGTGGATGCTGGAGGAGAGATGATTAGTAGTGGAATTGGACAGGTCTACCTTCAGATCTTTGTTACCAGCTTCCTCCTTTGTAAACATAATTAACACATAGGGTTATGTTGGGTATTAAAATGATAAAATGTAGGTTAAACAACTAACAGATAATATGTGGGTGGCATAGAGGAGGTGATTGCTAACTGCTAATTATCTGCCTTTTCTCCTTCATGTAGAACTTGTGTATATCTGGAGGTGGAGAATGAGGGGAGACAGGATGTAAATATGGAGCCACAGTGTAGGATAACCTATCTCAGTTCTTATAAATTTTAGGCAAATGTTCAATGAACAAATAAATGACTATCTGAAGTCATGCTGTGCTATGAGGCCTATCTGATCAGTGGATGAGAAAAGCTGAGCTGGCCTCTGCCTGAAATAGACTGGTCCAGCGAGGAATCTTGAGGAAGGTGGTCAATGATAAATCCAGCCAGCAAACGGCGTATTCATTCCTCCAACAGAGTGTAGGATGATGAGAATTACAGTTTCCTATATTTTTCTGAGCTTTTTGCCTTCTATGTTTGAGATTATGACCTATTAATCAGACTGCTTTAGAAAATGAATTATATACATACATACATACATATATATGTATGTGTGTGTGTGTGTATATATATATATATATATATATATAGTAGTTTCTGTAAGTTAGACATGACCAATCTAAGAAGCATGGGTTGGGAGTCTGATGACCTGATTTATGTTCTGATGTAGGCATGTGCTAGCTCTGTCACACTGGGCCCTTCACTTGAGTTACATAAGTTGCAGTGTCCTCTTGATACTGACCACCTTCAGGTGTCAGTGAGGATTAAATAATAAGAAAGGTCTTTTGTAAGATGTAATGCAAGTTTTATCATTCAAATACTCTAGTGCTAGTTATTACCATAATTAAATACTTTGTAATTGAAAATTTTTATGTACAGTCGTCTTTATATTTCTGTAACACCTGTCTTTTGGGATCATAAACTTCTCATGAAATTTAATTAATAGTGTGTTTTATATAACATATTAAAAATTTCAAAATATACATGGTTGCACTAAATCTATTTCCTTAATTTGAATGATATCATAGTATTTCATATTTGAGAATATATTTTTACTTATATAATTATTCATTTACTATGTTTAGATTATTTCATATTAACATCATGCAGAACAAGATTTTATTGTAAACAATGGAACAAAACAATGCTAGCATGCTAGACAGAAATTACTAATTGACCTGGAAACTGGTTTAGGTTCTCAGCTGTTAGTAGAAAGGGAGTGTGGGTGTCTTTTTTTTTTTTGACAGGCAGAGGTAGACAGAGAGAGAGAGACAGAGAGAAAGGTCTTCCTTTTTCTGTTGGTTCACCCCCCAAGTGGCCGCTATGGCCGGCGCGCTGTGGCTGGCGCACTGCGTCTATCCAAAGCCAGGAGCCAGGTGCTTCTCCTGGTCTCCCATGCAGGTGCAGGGCCCAAGGACCTGGGCCATCCTCCACGCACTCCCAGGCCACAGCAGAGAGCTGTATTGGAAGAGGAGCAACCGGGACAGAATCCAGCGCCCCAACCGGGACTAGAACCCGGGGTGCTGGCGCTGCAGGTGGAGGATTAGCCTAGTGAGCTGTGGTGCCGGCCAATGGGTGTCTTATAAGCTGAGATGACAGTTATAGTGACAGAAAATGTTTCCATCTTCAAGTCTAGTCTAGTCTTCAGGGGCTGGATTTTAGGTTCATTTTGGTCAGGCTTTTGCTACGTTGTTTGGCAGAACCCTCAGCACTGAAAGCAAGTAAGGGAATGAGGCATGCAAAGATCTGGGAGAAGAGAGTTAGAGGCAAGGGAAGAGCAAGAGGCAGGGCTCAGTTTGGTGTGTTTGCAACGAGGTACCAAATGCAAGGGAGCTCACAGAGCAGTATCATCGCCAAGATGGGCTGCACACGCGGAGGGAACGTCAAAGCAATGGGCATCAATGGGCACACACATCTCTGTTCTTTCTGATGCTCTCCACACTTGGAATTTCCTCTGTTGCCCCCAGTTTGCTCCCCAGATGTCATTCATCCTTTAAGAACAAGCTCAACGTCTTGTAGCCACTCTGCCCCTCTCCCAGCTCCCTGCATTGGGTTCCCACTGTCCTGTGTGCCTCCAAGTGGATGTTATTCCTGTGCCATCTTGTATCCTAATTCATATGACCTGGTGTCTCGATTTTTCATGGCTTCTAATGCTGTAATAAGCATGTTATCTTCCTCGGTGGTCAAAACTAACTTGCAGGTGTTCTATAGCCCCTGAGGTACAGAAGAGGAAAAACATTCAGAGAGCAGTGCAGAAACTGAAGAGCCAAGGTCTCTGCCCAAGCTGGGATCATCTTATCTCCCTCCAGCATTGGCTGATTCTCCCTCTCTTACTCCCACCTTGGACTGCAGTCCATCTGAGGGCGAAGGCTGTGTTTGAATGTGTCTTCTCTCTCCCCCTCTCTTCTCTGCTGTTCTGGTGAAAAGATTGCTAGACTTCCACCTAGAGACCTTGCCCAGTGACCTTTGGCCTCCAAGGATCACCTGTAAATCCTCTTCCTTGTCTAATACACTTGGGGTAGCATAGCAGCTTTGCCCCAAAGAGAGAAACCAGGAGGGCTTGGAGTGAAAGTCCCTTGGTCAAGGACTGACCAGCGGGCACCCTTGTCTAAGATTGAGATAATTTTTTATATCCCAGAGTTCTTCTGAGAGATCAGGCTTAATCCGTCCATCAGACTTTTCCTGAAACGCTCACCTGCTTGTTCATTCCTTGTTTAGTGCCCCTGTCCTCTCACTGTGTCCCGTCCCTGACACTGGGAGCACCTCCCTGATAAGTCATTGCACAAGAGTCCTCTCCCAAACTGACCCTCCCCTCCTCCCTTCCAACCTGAAAACCCCAACCCAGACCCCTTTCCGTCACCAGACTGTAGCACAGTGCTGCTCAGTATGTTAGGTGGATAAATGTTTATTGGATGAGAATTGGCTGTGAACCAGTTTTACAGCAGATAATCAATATAGCCATCTATTCAAACACATGTTTGCGTAACAACCGTTACTGTAGCTGTCTTTTGCTTATTTATTATTCCATCGCATTCATAAAAACAAACATGACTCCTCTTTCATCAGTCATAAGAGGGTGATTCTGTTCTTAACCTAAGTATTTTAGTCACCTTCGAGTTGTTTTTCCCTATAATAACATTGTGAAAATGCTGGATTTTTCAGAGTTACCAAGAACTGGTTTGCACATTTAATTAATATATGATTTTTGTAGTTAACATGCAAGAACGCTGCATCTAGTGTTTTTTATGAAGATGCATCCGTTCTGATGTCTGAAGCTTTTGGCCCTTCACTTCTGTTGCTTACTGTCATCTCATTGACCAGCATTTGGAATGTTTATATTGTGTGTTCTTATAAACAATGCCAACAACCCAGGCCATCCTGTGGTTTTCATCTCGTAAGGATGTTCTGCAGTTTTCTACGGAAATAAGGAAAAGTGGAAGTGAGAGGCCCTTCTTCTACAATCGTGTGCAGCTTTATTTGTTAATAAATTGCTTTTCAAACCCATTGTCCTATCCCAATTTATAATTGCTTCAGCGAAGTACAAGAATTTCAGTTTTTCCATGTCTTTCCTAATCCCAAGGATTGAAATAGTATTTTATTGTGATAATACATTTATATATTGATAATTAGTATTTACTCTTTTGCATTCAAATCTTTGAATATTTTTCTATGGCATGCTTTTTTTGTTGCTTCATATAAGACCTTTATGTATTCTGAATAATTGTCTGTTTATCTGATTTTACACGTTTTAAATATTTTCTCTCATTTTATAGCTTTTTTTTTTTAACTTTCTCTATGTATCTTTTTTGTCTTTATGTGCCACTTCTAATCACAAAAAAAAAAAATACTGGTTTTGAAACAAATGAGTCTGAATCTTTGCTTTATGGTTTGTGTCTGGTTTGGAGACTCTCTATTCTGTTATAAATATACCTCCCTATATTATCTTCTAAAAGCATGACAGTTCTGATCATCACATTTAAGTTTTTACTGACATTTTGTGTTTGCATATGGTTTGAGGAAGTAATCCATTTAAAAATTTTCCATGTGGATGAACATTTGATCCAAGACAATTTACCGTATAATCACTTTCTTCTCCACTGACCTATGGTTTTACCTTTGGCATATTTTCTGTTTCAACCTGTGTGTGTTTCTACTTCTGGTCCTGTTGCCAATTTGTCCATCCTCTCCTACACTTTTGACCTTACAATCATTCTTTTTTTTTTTTTTTTGGACAGGCAGAGTTAGACAGTGAGAGAGAGAGAAAGGTCTTCCTTTTTCCCTTGGTTCACCCCCCAAAAGGTCCGCTACGGCCAGAACTGTGCCGATCCGAAGTCAGGAGCCAGGTGCTTCCTCCTGGTCTCCCACGATCATTCTTATTATCTGGTAGGATAAATTGCATTTTCTTGGCTTGGACTGTTTTACTTTTCAATATCAATTTATAAATTATGTGGTCAATTTAAAAAACCAAAAACAACAAACCAAGCCTGGTGTTGTAGTGTAGCAGCTAAGATCCACCTAAAATGCCAACATCCCACATGAACCCGTTCAAGTTCTGGCTGTTCCCCTTCCAGTTCAGCTCCTTGCTGATGTGTGTGGGGAGGCAGCGATGATGTTCCAAATATCTGGGCCCCTGCCACCCATGTCATCAAAGATCTGGATTTAGTGCCAGGCTCCTGGCTTCAACCTGAGTAGCCCAGGCTGTTGCGGCTATTTGGGGAATGAACCAATGGACGGAAAACTTCCCTCCCCGTCTATCTCTCCCTGAGCTCTGCTTTTCAAATAAATAGTAAAATAAATCTTAAAATAAAAAAAAGAGATCACCAAAAGAAAATCCTCTAGATACCTTCATTAAAATTGCTTGAATCTTGATCAATTTAGGAAAAACTGACTTTTTATATTAATTCTTATTTGTGAACATTTTATTACTCTCTATTAATGGTTTCTTTATGCTCTTTTATTACATTTCTTAAATTCTGTGTAAAAGCTTTGTTTGTTTTTGGTTAGATTTGGTCTTAGGTGCTTATATCATGTTTTTACAGCTATAAAGTTTATCATTACATAATGTCCTTTTTTACTTCTTCCTTGTGTGTATTGTTCTTACATTTGGAAAACCTAACAATTTTTCATTATATTATGTAGAGTATCTTGGGCCTTTGATCATGCTATCTAAAATAATGATTTCAGTTTTTCAAAATTGCTTTTCAATTTAATTTTTTATAATTTTTAAAAACATATATTTAGATCCAAGGCAAGTCTCCAAAAACAGGGAAGGAATATCTAGAGAAATCTCATGTCCTCCTCCTATCCATATATGCAGTTTCCAATCTATCCTTCTATTTAAAAAAATCCAATGTATATCTTCAGATCAATGATAACATAGTCTACTCACTTTTTACACTTAACTTTTTTTCTTTTTACCAAACATCCTGGCATTCCATATAGAGATGTTGCTGATTTTTAAAAATGATTACAATTTCCATTGTATATATGCTCTGTAGTTTATTTAATCTCCTATGGGTAATTATTTGAATTGCTTCTTTTTTCCCCTTGATCTAATTAGTAACCTTCTGTAAAGTCTTTAATATATGATATATTTTTGTTAGTTAATTTTTAGTACTGTCCTATGGAGTAAGGTTGCCAGATCACAGAATGCATATATACATAATTTTGTCTGATGTGGCCAAATTCCCTTTTATAGGGTTTCCTTTATTTTGCATCCTCACCAGTAAAATATGATAAGTTCTGTCTCCCCACAGCCTCACAACAGAGTACGTTGTTGAATATTTGGATTTTGCTAATCTGATATATGAGAAATAATTTATATTTGTTTTGACATGAATAATGGCTGAATATTTTTTCCTTGTCTTTGGAGTTTTGTGGTTTCATGAAAATATTCCCAGGTATAGCTTGCTTTTTACTCATTTGGTTTGGATTTCATTGGGATTCTGAATTTGAGAGATGTCTTTCAGCTATTCCGGAACATTCTTAGCCACTTTGTCTTTGATTTTGCCTTTCTATTATTTTCCCTCTAGGGAAGACCAATATGTCTTTGACTTTCTTATTCTACCCATATTGCTTGAGTTCCCTTTTATACATTTCAGTGCTTGGGCTGTGATGTATAGATGCTTCTTCTATTACATTTATCCTCAAATCAGCTGAGTCTAATGTGCTATTTAATTTACTCATTGAGATTCTAATTTTAATAGCCTTATTTTTATTCCTGAATATTCTTTTTTTAATATTTCACTGGTTAAGTTTGATGATCTCTTTTTCCTCAGCTGTACTGTTAAGACATTTGTGTATTTAAACATGTAATATATTCTGTTAATTTTCAGTATCTGCTGCCTTTGTGGATCTGATCCAGTAGAATGTTTTTGTGCTGATTCTTAAACATGGTGATATGTTTCCTTACTTATTTATGCTTTTGGTTGTGTGATGGTGGCCCTTGGGACCTCATCTATGGAATTTTTTGAAAACAGAATTTAAAGAATGTTGCATTAGAAATGATTTACACTTCCTCTGTCAGGTGCCTGGAGGTCACCTTAAAATAAAATTTGGATTTGGATTTTTCAGGCCACGAAGATAGCATAGATTCAAGTCTCAGACACAAACTTACAGTCAGGGATTCTCAGGGGACAGCTGTTCTCTGCCTCTTTGCAGGCTGAGCTAAGGGTGAAATTGGCAAGCTGACTTCTGTGGGTTGGGTTTTCCCAGGCTTGTCCATTGAGGATACCACTTTTCCAGTGGTGCTAAATTTATAGTTTTTGATTCAGGCCTCATACCCTATTTTGGTCCCTGACTTTGTCTCTGGTTCTCTATGCTAATATAACCTTTGAAAACCCAGGCTCTGAGCCACTGCAGATTAGCAAATTCCTATGGCATCTCCCGAGCCAGGTGTTACTCCTGTGGAATTATTCTTACTTGTCATTTGTGGATTCCAGTTGTCTACCTTATTATTAGCTTAACTTGCTTCTGAAGACTCATCTAGCAATTTGTTCATGTATCTTTTTATTAAAGAATAACATACACACAAAACTGTGCTCTAGGTGTAGGTGCACAGCATGATGCACTTTTACAAACTGAACATACCCAATCTTGGTCAGCACCAGTAGACCATTGCTGGCTCTCCAGAGGTTCCTCCTGTGGCTCTTTCCAGTCGTCCTGGTGTGATCCAGGGGCATGAAGGACTGCAACCGTCCACTCCAACACTGCCCTCATAGGCACAGCGTCTTGAGTTGTGTAAGGGAGCATGATGCGTCATTCCTGCTACGCAAAGCTCAAACACATAAGCCAAGGGTTGCTTGCTGGGCTCTCTGGTCAGCAGTTTCTCATGATCTGGACTCAGAACAGAATCTTTGCACATGTGGTTAGCGGTTTGCTGGAAGTGGACTGCTGGTATTAAATTTTGAGATATCAAAGTTTTGGATTTTACGTAGCATAATCTACTGAGTTTTCTTCCTGTTATTTATCCTGCTTGCTTTTGAACAAGACCAGGTAGCTGTGTCTCCACAAATCTTCTAGGCTTACTATCAATAAACTTTCTGAGATTTATTCTGGTTTAGTTCACATACTGTGACTTTCAGTTAATTGATTTCTACAGCAGAGCTGTCTGCGTGATATTTCTGGGTTATCTTATCCTCTCCATTTTATTGATTGTTCAAGCATCACTGCATTGTTCTGTTGTCATGTTTTCATTATCATTACTTTATTTTATGTAAGTTCTTCCTTATTGTTCCCTTTTTTTCTTTAGAAAATTTCTTCAGTTATTTTTAGCATTAATTTGTTTTCAGGTGAACATTAGAACTACACCCCACTATAATTCTCCATTAGGATAATAAGGAGAAGTACATACATTCCATCTATATGTATATATACACTGGGATAGATTTTAAACATATAGTTTTCCAATAAAAGAATAGCAGAGAAGATAAAAGATAGCTTTTCATTTAACCAAATATCCTTTTATGTCTGTCATTAACTTTGACACATCTCAATTATAGTGTGTATCGAATATGGTATGTATTGACTCTAATTTGACAATCTATTTTCCAACGTGTTTTTGCTGCCTTATAGAATGCTTCCTGATTTTTAAATATATTTATTTGCAGCTTCCCAACTGAATTGTTTTGTGTTGGTTTGGATATTTTTCACTTATTCTCTTATGTTTTCTAAGTAAATACAAATTTTGTACAAATAATTAAAATTCTCTCTACTCTTTTCTGATATCTCCTATATCTTATATCCAATTACATTGACTACACCAGAGAAAAATCATTATAATGCTAGTAGATGGCTTTCTTCTCTTTTATTATTGAGAATATAAATAGTATTGCTATAATTTCCTAGACATAAATCTATATTTAACTAGTTATCAACTTCTTTCCAGCAATCTTTATATTTAATGACTTTTCCATTTTTGTATGTTGAATCATGGCCAGATGGAAAACATTTTTAATTGTTTTTCTTGAGGGATAAACAGTTGGCACATTTTATGAGCCATACATATCTGAAATGCATTTCTGTTGTTTTTGTATACTAACATGCGCAACCATCAAGATCGTGACTGAGTATGACATTCTTGAGTCTTCAGAGTTTTCTTTCAAGATGTGATTATTCCATTTTTCTAAAATGTAATGTGGGAGATTATCAAAGCATGCCTAATTGAAGACACTGTGTTGATAACATTTAACTTTCTGAAATTTTATTCATTACCTGAATGCTGGTAGGGTATTAGTGTGGTTAGAATGTGCTCTGTAAAGCTCGTGTTGAGACTTGATTGTCACTGTTGACAGCTGGGAAGTGGGACCTGTAAGAGATGACCAGCTCAGGAGGCCACCACCATCATGACCAGAGTTTTGCTGTTAGTGCAGGTGTGGATAAGTCACCGTGGGATCTCTTCCTCTCCCTCACCAACCCCATGCTGTCTGGCCATGCGGTATTCTGCATCATGTTATGATAGCAAGAAGACTCTCGCCACATCTGGCCCTTTGACGTTGGACTTCCTAGCCCCCAGTACTGAGAATGAATTTCTTTTTCTTGTAAATTACCCAATCCATGATATTTAGTGATAGCAGCAGAAAATGTATTAGAGAGGAATTTTTCTAATTTCTTTTAATTTGACTTTTTCCAGTTTGCCTCTAAGATTAGGATTATTTGATTTTGTCTTGAATGTGGTGAATTCCTTCAGTTTATCTCCTGGCAAGTTTATTTGAATAACAAAAGAAATTATTGTAATTATATCTGACTTTCTCATCTGTTCTAATTGTTCTATATTCCTCAGAAACAATTGTATCTCTAAGATTTAATTTGGATTCTTTGACATTTTATCTGTTAATTTTTCTGTTGTCTTTTCCTAGTTTTGTTTCTTTTTCTTTTTCTTCTATTTTATCTCTATGGGATTTCTGGAACTTATTCATTATCATTAATTCAGTTTTTTGTGGATTGATCTATTTATTGTCTCTAATTTGAATATAACCACTGTAAATCCCACAACAATTTGCTGCATAATAATGCTAATTTTTCTATAATAACTGACTGTTTTCCTCTGCACAGTTTCAATTACCAGGCAGGGTTAGTTAAAGCTTTTCTGTTCTTGGGAGAACAGGATCCTGACCAGAAAGGTGAGGCCAACAAAGACATGGTGGGCTTCATGGGAAGCTCAGAGCAAAATGGTTTCCTGTTGCCAGGATTCTCTTAGCTCTGATTCACAGACCTGAGATGATAAAAACAAGCCTCGTCCACTACCTGACTCTTGGAATTGCTGCCACCGTCCTGGAACTCCCAGGCAGTCACAGGACCCAGAATTGTCCCTAAGCATTAGAGTGCGGTGGACTGTCTGTTCAAACAGTATGGATATGGATGGTGCAATGTGATATACTTGCCGTGGTACAACTAAGCATTTTATGTAATTGGGTTGGATTGTCCTCAGTCTTAGTTCCCTTGGAATCTTTCTTTTGTTCATCCTTCTTCGTGTCCCTTATGATCTCTTTAAGGTATCCAGTTCCCAGTGTCTCAAAGCGGTGTTCTTTTGCATCTCATTTTCTGAAAACCTTCTGAACCAAGAATTCACACAGAACGCAACATCTTGTATGTTCTTCTCACAGGATTTTCCTAGCTCAGTATTCCCCTGCTACTTATCCAACCCGTGTCTCTGTGGGTCTCCATATCCCTGGGCACAATATCTCACTGTTAACTCTCCTCTGTGCGCACTACTTACAGTGTGTTTCTGGGAGTAGCTGGAGGATACGGAGGTAATGGTTGGGAGGCAAGAAACCCTCAGTACAGTGCAGGTGGTACTACATCGTGCATTTACAGCTGCCATTTTGTTGATGCTTTTTAATCACAATTAAAGTATTCAAGAATCCTAATAGTTTCCTACCTCTAAGTGCACAAATATTTCATATTTTAATTGC